>NC_090738.1:102656232-102666232 GCF_036898095.1 Palaemon carinicauda
AAATTCGGTAACCATATATCTTCAACCTCTGGAGACGTTCTCGTCGAGCAAGTGTTTCTTAATTGCTCTTCCCGTGTTTCTCTCTCTCTCTCTCTCTCTCTCTCTCTCTCTCTCTCTCTCTCTCTCTCTCTCTCTCTCTCTCTCTCTCTCTCTTAATTTACATTCCAAAATATTTTTGATTGGAATGTTTTATTCAATTTCCTTAATATTTACCCGATAAATTTGGGACAATTTTTAAATAGGGCACGAGTTCAGATTATTTTAGATTGAATTCACTGATGTATTGAACTTGGATAGCCATAAAAATTATGGTGAAAAATTTTAGAATTTGCAGTCAGTCTCGATAGATTTTTAAGATACTGAAAAACCAAACCAAAGCCTGTTCTTATCTTGCGATTTATAGAGCCTAGTGATTGAACCCCTTTTTTGTTTTTAACATCTGCTTGCGTCATAAATGTAAATCTAGCAAATACGATGACACGGCTTTTATACAGAGAAGTGGAGGAGTTCAATCAGTGGTGTCGATAGTGGGATATTCAGTTCACAAACAAAACAAATGTATCTTTAAGCACCTGAACTCGTACCATGTTACTATTTGATTTACTTTGCAGAGCCACTTCAACTGAAGGTTCCTTCTGAATTCGTGATTTTACATTCAACTCCTATTATAAATATGCTTTTTCTTAGTAATTTACATAAATCTTTTCCAAAGGCAGCATAAAAAAATCATATGCTTGCCGTTTCAATGCTTACAAAAGACATGAAGTGATTTCTTTGGAAGTTAATGGGTCAAAAGGAAGAACAGAAATATAACAAAAAGTATTAAGACGGCAATAAAAGGTACATGACTTTTATCGTAACAAGTCGAAGGTGTAATATAACAGCAGCACAAACATTTGCACCCAAATTGATACATAGTATTTTACTATCATTCCAAAGCAGAAAACCCGAAATAACATTTCCATGTTCCCTGCCCGAGAGGTAATGGGTTACAAACATGAGAGCGAAGCAGTTGAGTCAGAGCTATAACAACTGTGAATGGATATCCCCACTTTTAATTAAATAAAATCTTTATCATATAAATTCAGTGGCAACGTTTAATCTGCCTTTATTAATATCTTCCTCTTGATTTGTTAAATACTTTTGTAAAATGTTTTTTATAACACTCGTACCTAATTGTTTGGCTAGATTAATTGTTTCATAAAAGTTTACCTTCGGTGATGAAATCTCTCTCTCTCTCTCTCTCTCTCTCTCTCTCTCTCTCTCTCTCTCTCTCTCTCTCTCTCTCTCTCTCTCATATATATATATATATATATATATATATATATATATATATATATACATTTTTACATTATTATTACTATAATATGAACGTACCCTTGTCGTCAATATTCCTGGTAATATAAAAGAGGATCGAGAAGTAAAATGACATACGCATGGATGCTCTATACAGACCCTAAGCGTACCTGTAGAGGGGGCGGTGGGGGGGGGGGGGATGAAGGGAAATGATGTCCGAAGACTGAAAAGTGAGAAGTCTAGACGTAGAGTTTATTAGCTATTTAACCCAAGTGTCCTGTTGAGATAAATATGTTTACATAGAGAGTTCAACTTTATAGAAAATGCAATGAACATTAATATGAGTCTCTTTCTCCCTCTCTTTCCTCTCCCTGGGTATTATTATTATTATTATTATTATTATTATTATTATTATTATTATTATTATTATTATTATTATTATTATTAGTATTATTATTATCTGATAACCTGCTAGATGTATGTTTATACATTAAGTTTCAATTAATAGAGAATATAACGAAAAATATTTGAAATCTCTCTCTCTCTCTCTCTCTCTCTCTCTCTCTCTCTCTCTCTCTCTCTCTCTCTCTCTCTCTCTATGGATGCAATTGTATTCAGCCACCCGTACGCGCTGATGTGGAGAGCGAGGTTGGAGGGGGCGGGTTGAAGAGGTGTCGACAAGTACGAGTCTGCGTTGACCAATCGTCGTTGGGCAACATTGACCAGAAGATGGAAAAGAGAGAGGAAATTTGCCCCGAGGAATGGCAATTTGACGTCAGCAACGAGAAACTTCCAATTAAATTTGCTGTTTCCGAACGATAATTTGAGGCTCTCGTAACCGTAGGTGGGTATCGCAGATCCGTTGCCAGCGACCAGGTGGACGTCGGCAGACTTAGACAGACTACGTCGTGTCCTGAAGAGTTCCCTTGGCAAAAGAGAACAAAAAGCACCCGTGTCTACCAAAAATCGCACACCCGTTCCTGTATTATGTAAAAAGAAAAGATTAGAAACATGGGAGGCCACTGCCAAGAGCGATGGCCTACTTACACTTTTTTGGCCAATGACAATCCTTGGGACTTTCTTTGAGGCAGCCCCAAATCTAAAATGGTAGTAGCAAAACTGCCCGATGGGCGACAGTAAGTTGCTGTAGAAGTCGTTAGTTGGGGCGCGAGCGAATGGTGTGTGATGGATGGGTTTGTCGCTGCTCCGACACGTCACAGGGTAGGCGTGTGTGTCCTATGGCATTCATGTCAGCTTCGGTTGACGTTGAATAGGTGTCCTCTTCGTCAGGAGTGGAGGCGTTGATGGAGGTCCTGAAGGTCGTGAAGTGGCCGTCCATTAGGGCGTCGGATTAGGTCATCAAGTCCTTTATGGATAAACTATCGACATTGGGTATGGCAGCGCGTACCTGTTCGGGTAAATAGCGTACACCAACGGCACGAAGTAGGTTCACCTCATGAGGAGAGCCGTCTGCGGCAGGTTGCATGTGAGCGATACTGGTGATTTCCCTGATGGCGAGCAAAGCCCTTTGGTCCCCAAACGGTTATAAATAGAGCTTACAAAGCTTTGCTATACGGACGGCTGGTGACGGTGAGTACTGCTGCAGAAGGTATGTTATGAGGGCGTCATACGCTATTCGAGTGTCTCCTTGTTCACAAAGCCAGTCGGAGATTCCCGGGAAGGTGTCGTCCGGTATCGCCGCGAGAACATAATCTGCTTTGGTGATTGAGCGAGTCACGTCCTTGATGCAGAACTGGAACCAAGCAAACGCCTCTTTGCTGGCGAACGACGAAAGCTTCAATGGGGCGGCGCCAACTTCCGTGGAGTCCACTATAGTAACAGTGAGGGGAGGAAGGTGGGGGGAACGAGTCGACCTCCGAGATCACCAATGTGACGGGCTAAGAATAGGTTGTGAGTCAAAGGCAAGAAGAATGCAACTGAGTAACTTTATTACAGACACATCGAGTATATATACACACTAGGTCCCGGTAAGAAGGTAACAAAATACAAACATTGCTATTTCTTGTCAAACCAGCAACCGGTTTTGTTAATAGTTAGCAATGAAGTAGACAGACAGGTTAATACAAGAGGCTGACAGTGCGAGGGCAGAGCAAAGACACAAAGGATAATATATACAAAAAGAGTAATGTCTTTACTATGTACGATCGTGTGACACGCGGATGGTACACAAGTGTCGAACAGACATTGTGTTGACTAGAGCAGTGGTTAATTAGATAATTGAAATAATTGCTAAATACTCATCCACACGGCAGATAAAAAAAATCGCTTGGCTAAACAGAAGAACAATGAAATTAGCCTAATTACACGCTACTGAGCTAAGTGATTGTTTAAATCATTGAAGCAACTTTCTAGCTAGCTATTTAATACTTTTTCTAAAGTAGCCAATTAAATATCATAAAAATTGAAATGTTTTGTCACACTGTCCTTATGATTAATCGTCTTATCGATATTTTGTCTACTTTTTTTCAGTTCTTCGACAGTTTGTATTTCGACAGTTTGTATTTCGACACTTCGTTCAACTACCGTAAAACACAGTCTTCATGCGTATGTTAGATTTTGAATGGTTTACTGGACTATATGAGCCTACCTTTCCACACATTTAATTACTACAATTAAATCTTCAGATGTAGAATAGATTTCTTTGAATCTCTAGTTATGCTTTAAAACAGTGTTTCGCTCCAAATAGTCGTGTTGATATCTGGTACTCTTCGCAACATTATCTCAGATTCTTATCATTCCATAAAAAGTTATGAAATAAACCCTACTTTTATTTCACTCCTGTTCCAGGGTAACGCTTCATAAGTGCATTAAAAAAAACTTGGAATTTAACGTAATAATAGACTTATTTTGCCTTTGCAGTATTGTAATATCTATTTGAAAAGAACCCGAGTATACTCAAATTTGATAATAAAATATTGTCATTATATTCTACTTCACCTTTAGACAATTTTGCTTTTTAATCATATTTATATTTCATGACATTTTACAGAACTCAGTAGGAAGGCTAAAATCCCATTGAATGTATTAGAGGTTTGGTAACTTATAGTCAATTAAGAGACACAATCCATGGACCCTTAATTCGAGCCTAGCTTATAGCCAATAGTCTTCATTAACAATCATAACTTCGGCTAGGGTTAGGGGGGGGGGGGGCCATGGGGGTTATTTCTAGACCTACCTTCTTAGGTACTGGATGTGATATTTGGCATGTCTTCTCTATTTCTATTTTGGTTGATCATATGCATATAGGTTGAATATGACGTACTTGTAAACCTATAGATACAATCATTAACAGTTATAAACACAAAAGCCCATAGTGTCGTACTGTACATATAACTTATTGTATTTGCATATATATAACGGATTTTGAGCGAAGCGAAAAATCTATTTTTGGATGAGATGGCCATGTCGTCCTGATGGAAGTTTTTATTGGGTAGCTTCCTTGGGTATATTACAACTACGGCGATATTCCCAGAGAATTTACCTTAAGGTACCAGAATTCTAACTCCTGGAGCGAATATCCCTCGTGAAAGGGATATCGCGACATATCAGAGGACGTATTCTTGATACGCCACATGGCAATCTACACCCCGAACAGAGATTAAGTATCGCAGGGGTCAATTGGCAAGAAACGAAATCGGGAAAGAAAAAGGGGGAGTCGCTCCCAAGGCTCCCTATCTCCCGTTTCATAAGCATGCCTGGCGCCAATCCTGGCGCCATCTGTATTCCTTGTAGCGTACACGAGGTGCTACAGATACTGTATGTAGGGAGCGGTCCTACAGCCCTTTTTAAAGAAAGGGAAGGGCGGGTCCATCAGGACAACATGGCCATCTCACCCAAAAATAGATTTCTCGCTTCGCTCAAAATCCGTTTTTTGGGATCAAGCCATGTCGTCCTGATGGAAGTGTACCAGAGCATTACTGTATCTGTGGATTCTCAGAACGTGCCGTACTCCCCGGAGGTAATTTTTCCTCGGTTGACTAGACCTAGAGACCTAAGATGTTACCGTTATACATCTTTTCAGCTAACTATAAACCATGTTAGAGCTTCCTGCCCCCTACAGGGAAGAGTCCTACTGGGCTCTGGAAAAGTCTCGAAGAGTACATATACCTATGTATGAATACCAGGCAAGCTAATATAGTGGTGTCACCCTATATTAGGTAAAGCATAGTTTGTAAAGAACCACTGCGTCAATATGAAATATCGACCAGATATCCGCACAATACTTGTATTGGACAAAGGTTTATATCCGCATAGGAAGAAACTAGTAAAACCGCCTTGTCCCCTTAAGGAAATCATAAACCAATGCAACATAGCTTGCATAAAGGAACAATTCTATTAGAATTATCCCAGATAAGGTACATAGAATGAATGCTCAATTATACCAATAAATTGACACAGGTGAAAGAGACGCAAGGTTCACAAGAACAAGTTTATTGACAGACAATAAATAGACAGGTTAACAACAATTATATATATATATATATATATATATATATATATATATATATATATATATATATATATATATATATATATATATATATATATATATATATATATATATATATAAGAAGAGAATAACCCAAAACTTTAAGCATAAGTATGATAGTAAAAAGAACTTTTTTATCTGAAAGAAAAAACATTAAATGCCACTTTTAAGATACCGAGGTATCAAAGTCATAAAAGTCTGTATTACAAATCAATCACATTAGCGTTAGAAACGCTCGGCACACATGTCTGCACTTATGCTAGGTTCACCTTTGGAAATGGAACAGTCTACATGGGCAACTCAGTGCCCTCATTTAGTTTGTAGTACAGTATGTAACTACAAACTCACCCTGGAATTAATCGTCCCAATTAAAACCACTGTTCCTCGCAGAGTTAAACAGTAGGGTTAACGACGCGACCCACTGCTACCACAGATCTCTTTAGTTCCTCTACTTGCTTCGCATAGTGGCGAAAGAACACTCTGGAAGACTTCCAGCCAGTGTATGAACGGAGATGTTCAAAATCCATACAATTAAAGAAATTTAAGGACGAGGCAACTTTCCTCGGATCGTGACCTGCGGGTGTACTGTCAGGATCCACTCTGCGAATAAAATATGTTGATTCAGAGATAAATTTGAGCCTGATGTTTCTCCCCTGAATAGTTGACCACCCCTGAAGTCTGAGGTTCTATGAAGATAGACCTTTAGGCATTCTACTGGACATAGAGATGCATCTTCTTTCAGAGGGCAGATTCTCCAGGGACCCCACCTGTTGGTGGGTAACTCATTCTTGGAGAGAAACGTAGGATCCGGAAACAGGTTCAGTTCTCCCCCATCCAGGAACTGAACACGACCTGCCTCTCTCGAGAGGGCTACGATCTCACTAATCCTGGCCCTGGACGCGAGCGCAAATAGGAAAATAACGTTTTGTGTCAAATCCTTTGACGCACACTTTTCATTGCTCAACAGAGAAGTGAAATGAAGAACTTTTTCTAAAGACCATGAAATGGGCTTTGGAGGTGCTGAAGGTTTGAGCCTAGCGCAGGCTTTCGGAACTTTATTAAAGATCTCGTTACCTAGGTAGACCTGGAAGGCATATAGAATGGGTCTTGTCAAAGCAGACTTACACGCTGAAATCGTGTTAGCTGCCAACCCTTGGCCATGGAGGTGGATGAAGAAATATAAGCAGAAGTCTGTCGAGATCTCCTGTGGATTCTTCGCCTTGACAAAGGCCACCTATTTTCTCCAAGATGACTCATATTGCCTTCTAGTAGATTTGCACTTATATTCCTCTAGGAAGTCTATGCTGGATTTCGAAATCCCGAAACGCTTTCTCACCGCTAGGGAGAGAAAATCATGAGCTGCAGGGTCCGGGTTTTCTATAATGAAGCGCAGACAGTCGACTTCTGGACTCGCTGGGTCAGAACTGGATGTGGTAGCGGTACAAACTTCAGCTGTAGTTCCAAAGCCAGGGGGATCCACACGCTGTTCGGCCACTTGTGGGCCACTATTGCCGCTACCCCCTTGAAGGACCTCAGTTTGTTGAGGACCCTCAACAGAAGGTTGTGAGGAGGGAACAGATAAATCTTGGACCATCTGTTCCAGTCGAGGGACATCGCGTCCACTGCTTCCGCTAAGGGGTCCTCGTACGGGGACGCGTACAGGGGCAACTTCTTGTTGTCTTTCGTCGCAAAGAGGTCTATCTGCAGTTCTGGGACTTGATTCAGAATGAAGGAAAATGATCCTGCGTCTAAGGACCATTCCGACTCTATCGATGTGAACCTGGATAGAGCGTCCGCTGTCACATTGCGGACTCCTTGAAGGTGAACTGCCGACAGGTACCACTTCTTCTTTTCCGCCAATCGGAAGATGGCCAACATCACCTGGTTGAGAGGTGGTGACCTCGATCCTTGTCGATTCAAGCATCTCACAACTACCTCGCTGTCCATCACCAACCTTATGTGGATCGAGTGACACGGGGAGATTTTCTTTAAGGTAAGGAGCACAACCATAGTTTCTAGAAAGTTTATGTGGAAGGTCTTGCATAGCTTGAACCAAATCCCTGGACTTTTTTCCGATGAGAGTGACCTCCCCATCCCTCCTTCGAGGCGTCTGAGTGAATCGTCACCAACAGGGGAGGTGGCTGAAGAAGAACCGACTTCTTTAGATGTCTGGCTTGGGACCAAGGCCTGAGAAGAGTACGTAGCCGAAGCGGAACTGGTCTTCTCAGATCTCTTCGCGCGTTTGATGCATAACTTCTCCAAACTCCGGTTGCATCCTTTAGCTGTGCTCTTAGCACTGGGTCTGTCACCGAAGCAAACTGGAGAGAGCCCAGTACCCTCTCCTGTTCGCGTCTTGATATCCTTTCGGAATCTAGAAGTCTCTTGACAGAACCCGCTATCTCCTTCCTTTTCTTCGCCGGGATGGAGAAACGGTGTGACAAAAGGTCCCAGTGGATTCCCAGCCACTGGAATTTTTGAGATGGAGAAAGTCGAGACTTTTTTTTTGTTGATCTTGAAACCTAGGTACTCTAGGAACTGGATCACGAGACTGGAAGCTTGCAAGCATTCGGTCTCGGATGCTGCCCACACCAACCAGTCGTCCAGGTAGGCTACTACCTGAATTCCCTTTAGGCGTAATTGTTTGAGAGCTACGCTCGCAAGCTTCGTGAAAATCCTTGTGGCTATGTTTAGCCCGAAGGGCATGGCTCTGAAGGCGTATAGTCTTCGTTGTAGCCTGAACCCTAGGTAGGGGGAGAGTCGAAGGTTGATTGGAATATGCCAATAGGCGTCTGACAAGTCTATAGAGACGGAATATGCCCTCTTGGGCAGTAAGGTCCTTATGTGTTGCAGTGTTAGCATCTTGAATTTGCAATTCACTATGAACTTGTTGAGTGGCGACAAGTCCAGAATGACTCTGAGCTTTTCCGAGTGTTTCTTGGGAACACAAAACAGCCTCCCTTGGAATTCGATGGACTTCACCTTTCGGATCACATTTTTCTCCAACAGTTCTTGAACGTACTCCTATAGAACGGGGGTGGAGTGTTGGAAAAACTGAAGGCACGGGGGTGGAGTGCTGTACCAGCTCCAGCCCAGTCCATTCTTGACTAGGCTGTGGGCCCAGGGATCGAAGGTCCACCGATCCCGAAATTTCACTTGGACTGCCGTCCTGAGGTCTTGCCTCCCTGACCAAGACCACCCCTGAATCCCCTTCCCCTTGAGGGGCGCCTAGACGAGCCTCTGACTGCTCCTCTAAGCTTTGCTCGAAAGGAAGTAGACTGCCCTTCGAACGTTGGGGTGAATGCCGTGGACTGTGTCGACACAGCCTGGGGTACCCACTGAAAAGTGGTCGGGGTCTGTGCCACCATCTGGGGCTCTGGAGGCAATGGCAATTGCAGTTGCTGATGCTGTTTAAAAGGCTTGGCTGGCCGAGACGGTAGCCTAGTCCTCATAGTCTTCCTCTTTGATTGAGGACCCTCATCCGGGGAAGACTTTCTTTTGATAGCCAGGCCCCACTTCTGGAGAAGGTTTCTATTCTCCAAGGAGGCCTTATCAACAACTTCTTTGACCAAATCGGTAGGGAAAAGGTCTTTGCCCCAAATGTTGGAGGAGATTAGTTTCCTTGGCTCGTGCCTCACCGTAGCCGAGGAGAACATGAACTCCCTACAAGCTCTCCTCGCATTGACGAAGCCATAAAGGTCCTTCGTCACTGTGGTCAGATGAGTCTTGGCCACCACCATCAACATTTCATGGACCTTGGGGTCACTTGCCATCGTCTCAAGAGTAGTCTGAAGAGACATTGAGGCAGCCAGTCTTTCTTTTGTCTCGAACTCTCTTCGCAAAAGAAAGTTAGACAGCTTAGGGAGGTCCTCGCCGAACTGACGTCCGGCAATATCAGCCTCCAACTTCCCAACTGAGAACGTAAGATGGACGTCCTTTCAGTCTTTGTGGTACATAGGCAGGGCCAGCGACAAGGGTTTACACTCCTCCAGGGAGGGGCAAGGCATGCCGGCCTCGACTGCTTTTAGTACAGCCGCAAACCCTTTCTGTAAAAAGGGAAAGGCTCTAGCAGGAGAGGACACAAAGGAAGGGATCTAATGCAGCTAACTTTGAGTTAGAGAAGCCCTTCTCTTTCCTCAAGGATGAAAGTAGAGATTGAGCCTTAGCATGGTCCATCACTATGACCTCCTTCGGCTC
>NC_090738.1:102668732-102676232 GCF_036898095.1 Palaemon carinicauda
GGAGCACTTTTTTTTTATTTCGCTTATAAATGGCAGAGGAAAGAGATACTAACATTGTCCTAGCACACACATGATTAGGCCCCAAGACCCCTTTTCATTCAAGCTAGGACCAGGGAGAGTAAGGCAATGGCTGCTGATTATTCAGTAGGTAGACCTATATAGGTTCCCCCAAATTCCCCATCCTTAGCTCACAATGATGGTGAGCTTGCAGACTGCACAAGAAACTATCGAGCTTGAGAGGGGCTCGAACCCCAGTCCGGCAGATCGTCAGGCAGGGAGGTTTCCAATTGGCTACCACAATGATAGAATTCACTAGGCTGATGCAATAGATACATGGTTTCGGTCCTTAGTTAAAGGCGGCCGAGGAGAGAATGGAAATAATTGGAAAAACTTTCTAAATCTTTACGCTGAATTTATCCCTTAAACGACATTGAGCAGTAGTTTAAAATTAAGATATGAAGGATTTCAGTTTCCCAATAACAATGAGCCTTAGTAAAACGACCGTAATGCAAATATGCGATTAGGACATCTACTCTCAACCAGTGGAACAATAATCCTTGATTACACTTAATTACGTAGCCAAGGGTATAATTAAACTAAGAAACCAAGGACTGAATCGCAGTAATTGCACCAACATAATCGTATCAATGCATCGTAGCGAGAAGATTGCAGTGTTTGATGTACAACATGTTTGTCTGAAAGCCGTGTTTGCTGATAAAGCGACTTGTTTGCTATAGGCATGTTGATAAAACCTATTTTTGATACATCGTCATCGAGTCATAGCCGTTTGAAAATAGTTTTACCAATACTTTTTATAAACTTCTGCTATGGATATTAATGCTAATTCAATATTGCACGTTTGTGTTTTACCAGTAGAGGAAAACTAATTTTAAATTTATTTTCAGATTTCTTAAATGAATTCTATATATGTTGGTGTTTTCTAAGAGTAGGAGAATGATAGTTAATCTCTTCTTAGATTGTACTCTATATCTGAAGTCCTCAGTTAGAATACTGAAAAAAAACACAATAGATATCTTATTATTATAATTATATAATTATGACCCATTACGTGTTTTCAAAATAAGAAGAAGAACAACAACAACAGCAACAACAACAACATTTGATATCCTATTTTATAATGATAAAATTATGAAGTATTACATATTTTTAAAAGAAGAAAAAAATAAAAATCCTACAACAATAACAACAAGTGAGCAAGTCCTGAACGCGGACATGGTCCTCGTAGAGGACATACCTCCGCCAAGGTGACCTAGAGCGCCATATGTCCTAGAATCATGAATTGATGTGACTTCGACCTTCACATGACCTTGACCTTCACGTGACCTTCAAGTGACCTTGACCTTCACGTGACCTTGACCTTCACATGACCTTGGCTTCAAGTGACCTTGATCTTCAAATGTACTTGACCTTCACGTGACCTTGACCTTCAGGTGACCTTGACCTTCACGTGACCTTGACCTTCACGTGACCTTGACCTTCAAGTGACCTGCTTGACTTTTGACCTTCAAGTGATCTTTGTTCATTTGCCACTGATACTTAATATGACATTGATATAATGCACCAATATGACCTTGACCTTTGACCTTTATAAATTTGAACATCACCCATGGGTTGCGCCTGGACTAGGACTTCCCTGTTGGCTTATGCAAAAGTCAGTGCTTTATTTCTGTCTCTTGATATGGCCACTTATGTCATAGTGACACCAGTGACCCCTGTGACCTTGACCTTGGGGTGACCTTGACCAAAATTTAATCAGTTCTTCCATACACATTGGGGAACTACTTGGCCAAGTTTGAAGTGATTCCGTGTAGAAATGTGGCCTCTACGTTGTCCACAGACAGACAGACAAACAAACAAACCGAACCGAAAACATACCCTCCTGGCGGAGGTAACAACAACAAAATATGCAACAATCAAAATAGCAACAAGTATTAGGAGAAGAAAATACAAAGAACACCTAAGTCTTTGACTTTGAAACGTTAAAGTATTTTTCCACTCGTGCTGTAGGAAGAAGAAGAAAAAGAAGAAGAAGAACAACAACAACAGCAACCACATTTGATATCCTATTCTATAATGATAAAATCATGAACGATTACATATTTTCAATAGAAGAAGGAAAACAAAAACACCGATAACCACTGCAAAAAAAAAAAAAAAAAAAAAAATAGCAACAATAATTAGAAGAAGAAAAAGAAAAAGAACATGTCAGTCTTTGACTTTTGAACGTTAAAGTATTTTTCAACTCATGCTGTAGGAAGAAGAAGAAGAAGGAAGAGAAGAAGAAGAAGAAGAAGAAGAAGAAAATAGAAGAAGAAGAAGAAGAAGAAGAAGAAGAAGAAGAAGAAGAAACAAAAAGAAGTCAATGACCCGCCAAATCACCTCCGGCGCCATAAAGAAGTTGAGGCCCGAGGCTTCCATTCATTTCCGAATCAATATCCGTTTTTCTTCCGCAGAAACGAGCATTGTCTTGTCAACAACCGAGAGATTGCAGAGGTCACACGACAGAATAAAAACGAAAAAAAAAAAAAAAAAAAAAGATTTTGGGTGATTTCACTTCTTCGTCTTTCATTCCGATTTTTTTTTTACCGTCCTCCAACAAGAAAGAATTAAAATGAAGTGAGAATTTTTGCCCAAAATATGTCAACGTACATCAAACGTTGTAAGTTTTTCCTTGGATCTGAATTATAAGAAACTAGTCGATTTAAGAAGATGCTGGTGAATGGCTTTGTGTTGAATGTCTAATTATAACAGTCTGGTGTTACTACTAACTTAGAAAAAAGAGAAGAGATCCACACTCACGAAATACAGAACAGGACAGAATTTCGAGTTGGTACCTTGATACACACTTACAATAATGTTTGATCACATATTAACAAATATGTATAGAAAATTACATAATCAAATCAAGGTCAAAATACGGCCATCATTCTTTCCAAGTCTTATGGTCTAATGATTTCGTACCAAGATCGTTTCAAATTATGAATGATTCCTTACGATGAGTTCTCTAATCTTGGGTAGTGCCATAGCCTCTGCACCATGGTCTCCCACTGTCTTGGGGTAGTGTTCTCATGCCTGAGGGAACACTCGGGCACACTATTCTGTTTTGCTTCTCTTCCTCTTTTTTTTTTTTTTTTTTTTTTTTAAGGTTTTATACTTTATGTATGAAAAATATATAAATATTGTTACTGTTTTTGAAGTATTTCGATTGTGTATTACTTCTCTTGCAGTTTATTTATTGATCTATTTTTCCTTGTTTGAGTCCTTCAGCTTATAGCATCCGGCTTTTCCAACTAGGGTTGTAGTGAAGATAGTGATAATTATAATCTGTTTGAGCAACACAGTCTGTCTCCCTAAAAGACTTTGTTTTCGTTTTTATAAATTTTTATTATATGTGTCTGTCTGTCTCCGACCCTTTTGTTCTCGTCTGTTGGGGCATTACTGTCAGATGTTATCATGTATATTATCCCTTAGCTTTTTATGCTAATAATTCTATTGATTCTCTCTCCCCGTCACTTACTCTCTAGTCTTATAACTATGGTACCAGTCTTCTTTTCTATCGTCCGAGAGAATCCAGGTCTATACACAGTACCCTTGAGAGGAGCTTGGCGTTTTGTCTTAATTGGTCAAAAAGACACTCTTAATTCAAGAACTCATTAGTCGACTGTTGACGGTCGATAAGGTTGTGAAGAATAGATAAAGGAACAAGAGAGAGAGAGAGAGAGAGAGAGAGAGAGAGAGAGAGAGAGAGAGAGAGAGAGAGAGAGAGAGGAGGCGGGTTAGACGCAAGATTAGCTGACATTAGAGACGTGCACTTCGTTCTCTCTCTCTCTCTCTCTCTCTCTCTCTCTCTCTCTCTCTCTCTCTCTCTCTCTCTCTCTCTCTCTCTCTCTCTCTCTCTCTCTCTTTAAATGTTGAAATACAGTTGAACTATATGAGAAGCATAACTCCCAATGCACTAGTCAATTCGTGCAGCTACACAATCATGAAGAAGTAGTAATATATTCAGGAAGTAGCAAAATGCAAAAAGCTTGTGGAAGATTGCAAAGACAGGGGAAGAATGTTGGATTATGAATAGTCTCTTCATTTTATAACTTCCTATGGGAAATTTAACTAAAATGATTCTGAAATTAATGGTAATGATAATAATAGTAATAACAATGATGATAAAAAATGGGATCCTGAAAATTCCTGGAAAGTTTCATTTAAATTGAATAATCATATGTGGAAGGAAAACACCATAAAAATACCTTTAGTTCATATCTTGCCCAGGTTCAAATAAAGCAATATCCGCTGAAATAATAGATTTAGTGTAATGTTTTTACACTAGACTTCATTTAACTTTAAAAAATTCTTATTGATAACAAATATCAATTCGATACTGGCAAACGAAATGGGTCATATAATTAAAGGTAATCATTAGAATATAATCTTGTTACAATTCAAAAAGACATGGAAATAATAATAATGGCAATAACACTAAGAGACAGAAAACAACCTACATAGATACGAGAGCAAACTAAAGCACAGAAATTTCTAACTACATGTAAGGAAAAAATGGACATGGACCAGACGTATAATGAGAATGATCGATGATAGATGGACAAGATGAATAACAGAATGGGTACCGAGAGATTACAAAGGAAGCATGGGAAGGAAGAAAAGACAATAGATTGACGAGCTAAAAAATTTCCAAGTGTAAACTTGCATTGAAAAACCTTAAACAGACGCATGTGAAAGGACATGTCTGGGGCCTTTGTCCTACAGTGAATTACCAACGGCTGATTATCATGATAATGAAGAATTGTCATACTGAACTAACTCCAAGTAAGCGGTAAGTTCTCAAATCAATACTGTTAACACCTCAACATTCTAGCCTTGTTTAAAAGCTTAAAAAGCCGTTAATAGATGGAAGAAGCAAGGAACATTGACATTTCCCTGCCAAGCAGGACAATGTCCTAGAGACTAACCATAAGTAAATAAATATATATATATATATATATATATATATATATATATATATATATATATATATATATATATATATATATATATATATATATATATATATATATTGGTGTGCTACTGTCTTAAGCACACATTTGAGTATGAGTTGTTTTCATATGTATTTAAATGGTTTACTGAATACATCTTAATGGTTTTTAAGTTTTATTGTGAATAAACAACTGAGTTAAACATCTCCATCACTGGAGGAAGCTGTGTTGGTCCACATGACCAATTCTGGTGAAGTTTAGATATGAACTGAATAAATTACCGATATCACAAATATCGTATGCTTGCTTTAACTTAACCAAGTGACGGAATCGGAAGACACCTGCATCCGGTGACGTCACAAACTTTCACACGAAGAGACAATGTGTTGACATTAAGAAAGAATGGCAACTTAGCATTATACATCCTGCTTACAATTTGAATGACTACAGCAAATCTCACGGTTAGCTCTTCCAACCAACATGACATATTACGTCATTTGTTTTAAACATGTAATATTACTATTCTAACTATTACATATATATATATATATATATATATATATATATATATATATATATATATATATAATATATATATATATATATATATATATATATATATATATATATATATATATATATATATATATATATATATATATATACACACACACACATATATATATATATATATATATATATATATATATATATATATATATATATATATATATATATATATATATATATATATATATATATATATATATATATATATGATGAGCGCCCATGGCCCCTCTACTCCCAAGCAACGACCAAGAAGGGCTAGGGAATGACTGCTGATAACTCTGCAGGTACAACTATAGGCTACCCAAAAAAGGAAATACACACAAGATTAAAGAGAGGAGGATCTTTGAAGGTGGATTTGACCCTGATAGGCAAGTGCAAGGTCTCTCCCCATATCCTTAACCCACATGAATGGGGAGATTGCACACAATAAAGGAACTAACGAGTTTGAGCGGGATTCAAATCCAGTCTGGTGATCACCCGGAAAAGACGTTACCAATAGGCCACAGCAGTCCATGTTGTAACCTAATATAGCACAGTTAAAATGTTCTATCATTATCCAACACTAAATCTATAAAAAAAAAATCGGGTTTTTGTTACGCAGGAGTTTATAAAATCCTTAGGATGTCTAGTAGAGGTGTAACACAACTGATATCATTTAACCTGGCTTATTAGCAACATAGGTTTAAAGGCTTAAAGGCCGCTCATGAATGGCAGAGGCAAGGAACAGTGACATTGCCCTATCAAGCAGGACAATGCCCTAGAGGACTGACCATATATACATATGATTAGCACCTAATCACCCTCTCCATCCAAGCTAGGACCAAGGGGGGCCAGGCAATAGTTGCTGATGACTCAGCAGATAGACCTATAGTCTCCCTAAAACCCCCTTCTTTAACTCACAAGGATGGCGAAGTTGCAACGACCACAGAAACTACAAGTTTGAGCGGGACTCGAACCCCAGTCTGGCGTCACGATTTAGGGAATTTTTTGAAATATCCAAGAAATCTTTAAAAAAAATGAAAGTTAAGTTTAGAATACTAAGCAAGAGAATAAAAAATATAGAGCAGAAGTCGATCCTCATAACCTATACTAACTTTTTTTTAATAAGGCGCATTTGCACTGACTCGCAGCGGTACCCTTTTAGCTCGGAAAAGTGTCCTGCCATCTGATTGGTTAAAATTATCTTGCCCAACCAATCAGCGATCAGAAAACTTTCCGAGCGAAAAGGGCATCTTTGTGAGTCGGTGCAAATCTTCCTCACTAAAAAGAATTGACTATAGTTTTACTACATCATATACAAGCTGTATTACTATATTCATAGAGAAAACCAATCAATAATTTAAAATAGTAAAAGAGAAACCAATCGCCTTTAGTGGATTTATCTTCATTTCCATTTTGTATAAGTACACTGTATGAAATAGAATATATGATAGATAATAATGTAAACGAATAGTTATTGATCTCTCAAGATCCAATCAATGAAGCCTCTATAATCAAGTTCATATGCAGATGATTTGTAGACTTCCAACTTGATTACTACTATTTCAGGATTGTCAATGAAGTTAAAGGGAAAAGAAGAAGAAGAAGAAGAAGAAAAAAAAAGAGATAGAGAGAGAGAGAGAGAGAGAGATGATGAGAGAGAGCAGAGAGAGAGAGAGAGAGGAGAGAGAGAGAGAGAGAGAGAGAGAGAGAGAAGGTAATCAATATAAGACGCATGTTTATTTTAGATAAGCACAACCCTTATCCTTATTTATCATGAACCTCAATATGGCAATAAAATAAGCCAGACCTGACAAAGTAAACCTATTGAAGAAACACAACGTGATGCTAAAATTGTTCTTAAAATTTTTATTTTGATTATTCATTACATATCTTGCGGTGTATTTATTGCCTTTATGCCATGTCTCACTGGGCTATT
>NC_090738.1:102683077-102685577 GCF_036898095.1 Palaemon carinicauda
TGGTAAACCTCAAGGCATATACTGTTTATAAGTATATTTCTCCATATAAGCCACTTGTACTTTTGAATATCAAATTTATTCTTCCATACTTCACTTGATCGCAGACCCATAGGAAAAATTTTCTTTATGAAAGGTACTTTTGCCCACCCATTTTGAACATTAGCAGCGCTTACAAATACATGGTGAACAGTAAGACTTCCTCCATTCTTACTGTTTGATATTATATATATATATATATATATATATATATATATATATATATATATATATATATATATATATATATATATATATACAGTGTATATGTCTGCATGTATATATATATATATATATATATATTATATATATATATATATATATATATATATATATATATATATATATATATATATATATATATATTTATATATATATATATATATATATAATATATATATATATATTTATATATATATATATATATATATATATATATATATATAATATATATATATATATATATATACATGCAGAACATATACACTGTATATATATATATATATATATATATATATATTATATATATATATATATATATATATATATATATATATATATATATATATATATTACAGTGTATATGTCTGCATGTATATATATATATATATATATATATATATATATATATATATATATATATATATATATATATATATATATATATATATATATATATATATATATATATATATACACTTTACAAGTATAGGTTTTTATTTATACTGCATATATTTTTATAGCTCGTAAAAAAATTATCTTCCGAGCTTTCCAGGCATCCGTAATGAAGTCACAGGTTAGGGTGAAAGCCGTAACGTTCATTCTCTTATTCCAAATTTCTTCACATTTGGCCCTCCTGCTTTCTAGCAATAAGGCAAACGCCACAGTGTAAGAGGATGCCTTGACTGTCACATTAGCTTCCTTTCTCTCTCTCCCTCTCTCTTCTCTCTCTCTCTCTCTCTCTCTCTCTCTCTCTCTCTCTCTCTCTCTCTCTCTCTCTCCTCTCTCTCTCTCTCTCCTCCTAGTATGGAGGATTGAAAGCTAAATGCAAAGGCGCTGTCTTCATTTGCTCTCGTTTCCCGAGGACCCACCTGACTCCCATTTGATGCTAATTAAAGTGATTCGACCATGATTTCGCCTCCGGGACACAAAACCGAGACTCTCTGTTCTTCTCCTCACTGCTTGAGTGTTGCTAAGTGAAATATGTCATTTAAATTAAGGCTTCATATATATATATATATATATATATATATATATATATATATATATATATATATATATATATATATATATATATATATATATATATATATATATTCATACTTTCTTGAAATTTTGTAGGTACTATTTCAATATATAAAGAAACATATGTAAAGAGCAAAAATTTCGAGAGTATAATATATATTTTGAAAGTAATACAAAATCTACACACCCAAACCGAAAAAAAAAATCTTGATTTTACATATTTCTCTTTACAAATGAAGTCCTCTTAGGAAAAAAATAATTAGTATGTAATTACATATTGCATTATAAATATTTCCTTGTTACGAACACTTTCATTTTAAGCTTATGTTTTCATTTCTTATAGCCAAAGTTTATTTAAGACTAAAATAAATTCCATAACTTTTTTATCCGGCATCGCAAGAAAGTTTAGAAACGCCTGGGAGATTCTGATATAGAGACCTTTGGGTAAAAAAAAAAATAGTGCATAAACATTTGTCTCTCGTATATGCAAGTGTATATTGACCACATGCTTGCAAGATCTTGGAAAGTTTTTGACGGCATTTTATGCTTGCAAGAATATTCTATCAATATCCACTTAAGATTCTTACATAAATTTGTAAAAACGAGTATTCTAAAATTAAATATATAAAAGTATGCGAGTATTCTGTAAATGTATAATTGTTTCAATTCATCTGTTCTCTGTCTATTTGTGTTTCTAGTTCTATCATCTCAAAGAAACTGGATAAGTTATTTGAATAAATTAATATATTTATGATAAAAATAGAATAAATCAAATAATACAGTTTCTCTTATAATGTTTAACGATAACAGCCACGCTCCAACTAAATCCTTTATGCTAATATCTGTGTGAGGCCTAATTCCCAGTGAAAATTAATTCCTTTGATTTTGAACACTGCAGATTTAATCATACTCCTGTGGTTTGAGGAGTAGGCTCCTATTCAGCAGTGTTTGACTAATTATAAGGTTTGTTTAATATCAACTTTGGATCAAAGTTTATATCATGTTAAATGTGAACCATTTTATACTCTGCTGAGCCACTAATTTTTCCAAGTAACAATACATCTACAAGTAGGATCGTGAGGCATTATCAACAGGATGTTAATTTTTTCTTTTAATATTTTCATAGATAAGATCTGAAGATAAGAATGTTTTAATGAATGTGAAGATAGGAATATTTTAATGAATGTGAAGATAAGACTGTTTCAATGATATTTTCTTA
>NC_090738.1:102690577-102700577 GCF_036898095.1 Palaemon carinicauda
AAATGTCAATGTTCCTTGCTTCTACCATCTATTAACGGCTTTTTAAGCCTTTAAACAAGGCTAGAATGTTGAGGCGTTAACAGTATAGATTTGAGATCTTACCGCCTACTTGGAGTTAGTTCAGTATGACAATTCTTCATCATTATCATGATAATCAGCCGTTGGTAATCCACTGTAGGACAAAGGCCCCAGACATGTCCTTCCACATGCGTCTGTTTAAGGTTTTTCAATGAAGTTTACACTTGGATAATTTTTAGCTCGTCAATCTATTGTCTTTTCTTCCTTCCCATGCTTCCTTTGTAATCTCTCGGTACCTATTCTGTTATTCATCTTGTCCATCTATTATCTATTATTCTCATTATATGTCTGGTCCATGTCCATTTTTTCCTTACATGTAGTTAGAAATTTCTGTGCTTTAGTTTGCTCTCGTATCTATGTAGGTCGTTTTCTGTCTCTTAGTGTTATTGCCATTATTATTATTTCCATGTCTTTTTGAATTGTAATAAGATTATATTCTAATGATTACCCTAAATCATATGACCCATTTCGTATGACAGTATCGAATTGATATTTGTTATCAATAGAAATGTTTAAAGTTAAATGAAGTCTAGTGTATAAACATCACACCTAATCTATTATTTCAGCGGATATTGCTTTATTTGAACCTGGGCAAGATATGAACTAAAGGTATTTTTATGTTTTCCTTCCACATTTGATTATTCAATTTAAACAAAACTTTCCAGGAATTTTCTGGATCCCATTTTTTATCATCATTGTTATTACTATAATTATCCTTACCATTAATTTCAGAATAATTTTAGTTAAATTTCTCATAAGAAGTTATAAAATGAAGAGACTATTCATAATCCAACATTCTTCCCCGGTCTGTGCAATCTTCCAAAAGCTTTTTGCATTTTGCTTTTGCTACTTCCTGAATATATTACTACTTCTTCATGATTGTATAGCTACACGAATTGACTAGAGTATTGGGAGTTATGCTTCTCATATAGTTCAACTGTATTTCAACAGTTAAAAGAGAGAGAGAGAGAGAGAGAGAGAGAGAGAGAGAGAGAGAGAGAGAGAGAGAGAGAGAGAGAGTTACACTCCCATTTTTATAATATGAAAGTTTACATTTGAACGAAGTGCACGTCTCTAATGTCAGCTAATCTTGCGTCTAACCCGCCTCCTCCTCTCTCTCTCTCTCTCTCTCTCTCTCTCTCTCTCTCTCTCTCTCTCTCTCTCTCTCTCTAGTTCCTTTATCTATTCTTCACAACCTTATCGACCGTCAACAGTCGACTAATGAATTATTGAATCAAAAGTGTCCTTTTGACCAATTAAGACAAAACGCTAAGCTCCTCTCAAGGGTACTGTGTATAGACAAGGATTCTCTCGGACGATAGAAAAGAAGACTGGTACCATAGTTATAAGACTAGAGAGTAAGTGACGGGGAGAGAGAATCGATAGAATTATTAGCATAAAAAGCTAAGGGATAGTATACATAATAACATCTGACAGTAATGCTTCAACAGACGAGAACAAAAGGGTCGGAGACAGACAGACACATATAATAAAAATTTATAAAACCGAAAACAAAGTCTTTTAGTGTGACAGACTGTGGTGCTCAAACATATTATAATTATTACTATCTTCACTACAACCCTAGTTGGAAAAGCTGGATGCTATAAGCTGAAGGACTCTAACAAGGAAAAATAGATAAATAAATAAACTGCAAGAGAAGTACTACACAATCGAAATACTTCAAAAACAGTAACAATATTTAAATATTTTTCATACATAAATTATAAAAACTTAAAAAAAAAAAAAAAAAAAAAAAAAAAAAAAGGAGTATGAGAAGCAAAACAGAATAGTGTGCCCGAGTGTACCCTCAGGCATGAGAACACTACCCCAAGACAGTGGGAGACCATGGTGCAGAGGCTATGGCACTACCCAAGATTAGAGAACTCATAGTAAGGAATCATTCATAATTTGAAACGATCTTGGTACGAAATCATTAGACCATAAGACTTGGAAAGAGTGATGGCCGTATTTTGCTCCTGATTTTATTATGTAATTTTCTATACATATTTGTTAAAATGTGATCAAACATTATTGTAAGTGTGTATCAAGGTACCAACTCGAAATTCTGTCCTGTTCTGTATTTCGTGAGTGTGGATCTCTTCTCTTTTTTCTAAGTTAGTAGTAACATCAGACTGTTATAATTAGACATTCAACACAAAGCCATTAACCAGCATATTCTTAAATCGATTAGTTTCTTATAATTCAAATCCAAGGAAAAACTTACAACGTTTGATGTACGTTGACATATTTTGGGCAAAAATTCTCACTTCATTTTAATTCTTTCTTGTTGGAGGACGGTAGAAAAAAAATCGGAATGAAAGACGAAAAAGTGAAATCACCCAAAACCTTTGTTTTTCGCTTTTATTCTGTCGTATGACCTCTGCAATCTCTCGGATGTTGACAAGACAATGCTCGTTTCCGCGGAAGAAAAACGGATACTGGTTCGGAAATGAAGGGAAGCCTCGGGCCTGAACTTCTTTATGGGCGCCGAAGGTGATTTGGCGGGTCATTGACTTCTTCTTCTTCTTCCTACAGCATGAAATGGGAAAATACTTTTACCTTCCAAAGTCAAAAACTGACATGTTCTTTTTATTTTTCTTCTTCTAATTCGTGTTGCTATTTTTGTTGTTGCAGTTGTTATTGTTGCTGTTGTTTTCCTTCTTCTATTGAAAATATGTAGTAGTTCATAATTACATCATTTTAAAATAGGATATCAGTTGTTTTTCTTCTTCTTCTTGGTCTTCTTCTTCTTTTGAAAACTCGTATGTCATAATTATATAATTATGATAATAAGATATCTACTGTGTTTCTTTCAGTATTCCGACTGAAGACTTCAGATATAGAGCAGAATATAAGAAGAGATTAATTATCATACTCCTACTCTCAGAAAATTGAAACATTCAGAATTCATTAGAAAAATAATCAAAACATAAGTTTAAAATTAGCTTTCCTCTATTGATAACAAAACACAAACGTCCAATATTGAATTAGCATCAATATACATAGTAGAACTTTACAAAAAGTATTGGTAAAACTATTTTCAAACGGCCATGACTCGAAGACGAGTTATCAAAAACAGGTTTTATCAACATTCCTATAGCAAACAAGTCGCTTTATCAGCAAACACAGCTTTTAGACAAACATGTTGTAGATCAAACACAACAATCTTCTCGCTACGATGCATTGATACGATTATGTTGGGGCAATTACTGCCATTCAGTCCATGGTTTCTTAGTTTAATTACACCCTTAGCTGCGTAATTAAGTGTAATTAAGGATTATTGTTCGTCTGGTTGAGAGCAGATGTCCTAATCCCATATTTGCATTACGGTTTTTTTTTACTGAGGCTCATTGTTATGGGGAAACTGAAGTCTTTAATGTCCTAATGTTAAACAACTGCTCAATCGCACAATGTCGTTTAGGGGATAAATTCAGCGTAAAGATTTAGAAAGTTTTTCCATTCATTTCCATTCACTCCTCGGCCACCTTTAACTAAGGACCGAAATGCATCAGCCTATGCTCATTTTTTTTTTCAATGAGGCGCATTTGCACTGACTTGCAATATTGTTCTTTTAGCTTGGAAAAGGTTCCTGCTACCTAATATGTTAGAATTATCTTGTCCAACGAATCAGCGATCAGGAAACTTCTTCGAGCTAAAAGGGCACCCCTGCGAGTCGGTGCAAATCTGCCTCACTAAAAAGAATTGACTATAATGAATTCTGTTGTTGTGGTAGCCAATAAGAAACGTCCTTTCCTTGCAATCTGCCAGACTGATGTTCAAGCCCCGCTCAAGTTCGATAGTTTCTTGTACAGTCTCCAACCTCACCATCTTTGTGAGTTAAGGATGGGGGATTGGGGGGAGCCATGTTAGAAATAGAGAAGACATGCCAAAAATAACTTCTAGTAACTCAGAAAGTAGGTCTAGAAATAATACCCCCAGCCCCATCCCCCCCCCCCCCCGCCCTAGCTCGAGTTATGTTCGTTAAAGAAGAATATTAGGCTATAAGCGAGGCTCAAATTAGAGGTCCATGGATTGATCCCTGATTTACTCTAAGTTACCAAACCTCTACTACATCCGAAGGGATTTTATCCTTCCGACTGAGTTCTGTAAAATGTCATGAAATATAAATATGATTAAAAAGCAAAATTGTCTAGAAGTGAAGTAAAATATAATGACAATATTTTGTTATCAAATTTTAGTATACTCGGGTTCTTGTCATATAGATATTACAATACTGCAAGGGCAAAATAAGTCTAGTATTACGTTAAATTCCAAGCTTTATTTAATGCACTTAAGAAGCGTTGCCCTGGAGCACGAATGAAATAAAAGTAGGGTATATTTCATAACTTTTTATAGAATGATAGGAATCTGAGATAATGTTGCGAAGAGTATCACATATCAACAAGACGGTTTAGAGCGAAACACTGTTTTAAAACATAACTACTACCGTTTCCAGAGGCCGTGTAATAGTGTTTTTTCCCAAATATCTAACAAACCGGCTTATGAATTTCCATGAAACTACAGCAATGAATGTTTCAAACATTGACCTAATTGTTGGTGGTACAATGAACTGCCAGATGTGCTTAATTAACCCGTTTACTCTTAGAAAAAAAGAGGAACTTCTTCCCTTCCTTCAGAGCGTTTCGAAGAAGTGTTACTTAATCACGTAACTGTGACGCAGAGGTTCCCCCAACCCTCCTTCGGTGTTTACACCTATGGCTATCCTAGTACTCCCCCCCCCCCCTTCCTTCTTTCCTTCTTTCCTTCATTTCCGTTGTTATTAGGCTATCGAGTAAATCCCTGTTAGAAAAGACTGTGTACTGCCCATATAAAATGAGCCGGAAGAGCAATAAAATGTTTTAAGGTGGTAGATAATGATTACATGGTTAACATAAATTATCAAACATAATAGAAGAGGTTTAAAACAAGGGTGTGGAATCGCACTGAGAGATATTCTACTCGGACTCCTACAAATTTTAGTTTTGCGAGTAAAAAATAAAATAAAATAAAAAAAAAATAAAAAAAAAACATTAGTAGAAATAAAAAACATTTTTTTTTCCTTGAGAGTGATGATGAGTAAAATGTATAAGTGTCTTTCTTTGGTTTCCAGCAATTGGTGATAACATTATTATGGAAAAGTAAAGCTAATGAATACTTTGATACGAGTATATCAGCTTGGCATGTAGACAATATCAATGGATTTCTCAAAGTAAGGTTGATTGGTTCATTAATTGGAGTCTGGTATAATTCCAGTGACAAAGTCGCAATGATATTTGTCACAAACCTTTTAAGTAACAAAAATAGGTACTGGTACTTATAACGTAAATAAATATATAAAACTATAGGTTGAAATATAATAAATCTTATGTATGTATGAACACACACACACACACACACACACACACACACATATATATATATATATATATATATATATATATATATATATATATATATATATATATATATATATATATATATATATATATATATATATATATATATATATATGATTTCAATATTTTTCAAATGGCCGATGTCAATGCCCTTATATGAAACATCTTTTAGAAGTCTAACTTCTAAGGAATTCAAGCTACTCTCTCTGGTGAAATTGATATGATAAATTATATCAAACAATGCTCTCTGTCATTTTCTTCCTGGCTATTGATGTATCGAGTAACCTGTGTTGTATGGAAGAATGAGTCCTACGGCTTAACCTAAAAAAAACTATATTTCTATTGTTTTACCAACACTCGCTTGAAGTGCGAAGTGTGGGGTTAGCATGGCTTCTTTCGTCTCCTTTCATAAGTCTCATTCTTGATCTTCAATGTAAGTGAGTGGGTAAGATATAAAAGGTTGGTCTTGTGTTTAGATAAAGTCTAAAGTCACGAATCACATTACCAGGTATGCTGAACTTTTACTGACAAAGAATTTCGTATTGCTTGGGGTAGGTCATATGACAATTATCTATGGAGTTAAACAGGCATTTAACAATTCGGGGGATGGGAGGTACAGGGGAAGAAATGTTATAACAACTTCTCTGAGGGACGTCATCCCTTTTGCGAATGTGTGGGTGGCTAACACTGGCTTTAGCTTCATTTTCTTAAGTAAAAAAGTTAATGAAACGTAATTGGCAATGCACATTATTTCCCAAAATTAGGCCATTGTATGAAGCGCTCCCTGCTTTGATATCATGGAAATCCATCAGTTATTTTAGGAGTTATTTAAAAAAAAAAAAAAAACACTATTACACCACCTCTGGAAACGATAGTAGAGATTCAAAAAAAAAATCTATTTTACATCTGAAGATTTAATTGTACGAATTAAATGTGTGAGGAGTTAGGCTCATATAGTCCAGTAAAATATTCGAAATCTAACATACTCATGTAGACTGTATTTTACGGTAGTTGAACAAAGTGTCGAAAGACAAACTGTCGAAATACAAATTGTCAAAGTACTGATCAAAAAGCAATGTCGACAAAATGTCGATAAGGCAATTAATCAAAAGGACAGTGTGACAAAACTTTTAAATTTTGATGAAAGTTAACTGACTCCCATAGAAAAAAATATTAAATAGCTAACTTGATAGTTACTTCAATTATTCAATCAATCACTGTTCAGTAGTTTGTAATTTGACTTATTTCGTTGTTCTTATGTTTTGGCATGCAATTTTTTTTCTTTTTTTTTTGCCGTGTGGATGAGTATTTTGTCGTTACTTCAATTATCTAATTAACCACTGCTCTAGTCGACACTATGTCGGTTCAACACTTGTGTACCACCCGTGTGTTACACGATCGTACATAGTAGCGACATTTCTCTTTTTTTGTTTATATTATCCTTTGTATCTTCGCTCTTCCCTCGCACTGACAGCAACTTGTGTTAACCTGCCTGTCTACTTCATTGTTAACTGTTAACAGAACCGGTTGCTGGTTTGACAAGAAATAGCATGTTTGTATTTTCTGACCTTCTTACCGTGACCTAGTGTGTATATATACTCGATGTGTCTCTAATAAAGTTACTCAGTTGCATTCATCTCGCCTTTGGCTCACAACCTACTCTTGGCCCGTCACATTGGTGACCCCGGAAGTCGGCTCGCTCCTCCCACCTTCCCCCCCGCCCATTCCTCACTGTTACTATGGTGGACTCCATGGAAGTTGGCACCACCCCATTCAAACTTTCGTCGTTCGCCAGAGGAGAGGCGTTTGCTTGGTTTCAGCGCGCAGAAGTCCAGTTCCGCATCAAGGGCGTGACTTGCTCCACCACCAAAGCAGATTATGTTCTCGCGGCGATACCCGAGGACACCTTCCCGGAAATCTCCGACTGGCTTTGTGAACAAGGAGACACCCCAATAGCGTATGACCCCCTCAAAATATACCTTCTGCAGCAGTTCTCTCCATCACCAGCCGCCCGTATAGCAAAGCTTTGTAAGCTCTCTCGAGAACCGTTGAGGGACCAAAGGGCTTCGCTCGCCCTCAGGGAAATGACTTCGTGCCCATTGGGAACGCCGTTTACCCGAACCTGTACACGCTGCCATATCTGTTGTCGATAGTTTACCCATAAAGGATTTGATGACCAAAACCGACGCCCTTATAGACAGTCACTTCACGACCTTCAAGACCTTCATCAATGCCTCAACTCCTGACGACCAGGACACCTACTCAACGTCAACCGAAGCTGACATGAATGCCGAAGGACACAACCATGACGGAGCGGCGACAAAGTCACCAGTCACTCACCACTCACTTGCACCCTAACCAACTTCTATAGCCACTTACTGCCGCCAATCGGTCGCTGTTTTGCTACTACCACTCCAGAAATGTGTCAAGGATTGTCAGTGGCCAAAAAGTCGTGTAAGTAGGCCATCGCTCGTGGCGGTGGCCTCCCGTGTTTCTAATTTTCAGTAGACAAGGGGGCTTGTCGTACTCTTTTGCCAATGGAACTCTTCAAGACACGATGTAGTCTGTCTAAGGCGACCGACGTCCGCCTGGTAGCTGCCAAAGGATCTGTGATACCCACCTACAGTTACGAGAACCTCAAATTATCGTTTGGAAACAGCAAATTTAATTGGAAGTTTCTTGCTGCAGATTTTCTCTCTCATTTCCACCCTCTGGTCGATGTGGCCCACCGACGATTGGTCAACGCAGACTCGTACTTGTCAACACCTCTTCAACCTAACCCCTCCAACCATGCTCTCCACATCAGCGCACCCACAGATGCCTACACGTACCCGGAAGATTCCATCCAGAACTATGCCAAATGCCCACGGCTCCCGCCAAACACGGTATTTAACACCATATCAAGACGACGGGATCCCCAGACTTCACTACATTCAGACGTCTGGCACCGGATCGATTGGCAGCCGCCAAACAGAAGTTCACCGAAATGGAAGAAATGGACCTTTGCCAAAAGGCTTCCAGCCCATGGTCGTTACCCTTACACATCGTCCTCAAGAAAGTCGGCTCCCTCCGTCTGTGTGGGGATTACAGGCACCTGAACATGCAAACAAAACTGGAGCACTACCCACTCCCAAACATCACCGACATGACCTCCTACCTGCACAAAGCGAAGATTTTCTCCACGCTTGACCTCCTGAAGGGGTATTATCACGTTCCTATGAACCCAGAAGACATCCCCAAGACTGCC
Organism: Palaemon carinicauda; assembly: GCF_036898095.1. Taxonomy (NCBI): domain Eukaryota; kingdom Metazoa; phylum Arthropoda; class Malacostraca; order Decapoda; family Palaemonidae; genus Palaemon; species Palaemon carinicauda. The sequence continues at coordinate 102,699,299 of NC_090738.1, forward strand.
ATCACCACTCCTTTCGGTAGATATACCTTCAATTACTCCTGTTTTGGCCTTCATAATGCTGGGGCCACTTTTCAACGTCTCATGGATGGCATCTTAGGGGACCTCCCCTTCTGTATAAGTTATGTGGACGATATAGTTTTGTTCTCTTCCTCAAAAGAGGAACACCTCCGTCACCTACGCATCGTGCTCGACCGCCTACAAACGAAACGGCTTTGTAGTCCGGTACGACAATTGTACCTTTTACCCAAGACCCACTCTACGCGAGTCTTGCTTTAACCGAACCACTATTTTCACCATGAGTTGATTTTATCATTTCCACCTTTTAATAGATTCTGGTATTCAAGGTAAGTTTATAATAAAAAGAAATTTTCTTAGTACAATTTGTCTCAATTTCTGTTGAAATCTGGGAAAAGTAACAATATTATGCAGCGTGCATCCGAAAACAAGCTACTGTCGTTGACTTCGACCGGTGTTGTTATTAAATTTAAATTTACCATCATGATACTTTAAAATATATCTATTTATTTAACATTATTTATTGGCAAAACCTATATCTTAGGCAGAAATTTAGATTAGTAAATAAGTTTTGATTCACATTAGTTGGTAATCATTTGAAAACATTGATGGTATTTGAACAAAGATACTTCCGACCAATCAGCTGTTAAGAAATTTTCCGAGCTAAAAGGGAACCCTTGCGAGTCGGTGCAAATATGCCTCGATAAAAAAAATAAAATGACTGTGGTTCCTTTCATATCTTAATTCACTTTGGCCTCAGGTGAGACTGTTTAGGGGTTTAGTGAATAGTTGATCTTTTTATGGCTTTAAATATGAATGGTTAAGTTAGTGGAGGAAGCACAGAGAGAGAGAGAGAGAGAGAGAGAGAGAGAGAGAGAGAGAGAGAGAGAGATTCTAAAATATGGTTCGTTATACTCTCTATTATGCGAAACTCAATGTATAAACACATCTAGCAGGTCATCAAATAATAATAATAATAATAATAATAATAATAATAATAATAATAATAATAATAATAATAATAATAATAATTATAATCTAAGAGAGAGGGGGACACAGAGACTCATATCAATGTTCATTTTCTATAAAGGAGAACTCTTTATGTAAACATATTTATCTCAACAGGACACTTGGATTTAATAGCCAATAAACTCTACGCTCAGACTTCTCACTTTTCAATCTAGGGATTTCCTTTCCCTTTAAACACCCCCCCCCCCCCCCTTTCTACTGGTACGCTTAGGGGCTGTATAGAGCATCCATTCGT
>NC_090738.1:102705577-102735577 GCF_036898095.1 Palaemon carinicauda
TTCAAGGCCCGAACTGTTAAGTTATTACAGTGATTCCCAAAATATTTTTTCTCATATACTCTTTACACCCAGTTCAATCAACCCAGATTTCCCCTTTCATTGGTATGAAGGAAGGGGTAGTCAAAACGCTCTGTGACCATTTGTTAATTTATTTTTAGTGTCCAAACAGTCTAATAAATTTATAGTTACATCTACAAACATTCTCTCTCTCTCTCTCTCTCTCTCTCTCTCTCTCTCTCTCTCTCTCTCTCTCTCTCTCTCTGATTTGATAAAATATATCAGAGATTTTTTAATGCTAGTAGGCAGTGTAATTATTTCCCTAGTGGTAGCTTTAAATTTCCAACCAGTGGGAAATTACCCCCATTTTTGGAACTGCTGGTTAGCTAATGAGATAGCTCGTTTCATATGCCTTTAAACAAATGAAAAAGGTAACCCAGGAACAAAATATGTTATATTTCCAATAATTAGTAAATTCTTAGAATTTTCTAAGCTTCTGGGAATATCGGTATATCTACACCTTCAATCATCATCACGATTATCATCAGGGGTCGTTGTGGCATGATTGGTAACGTCTCTGCCTGGTGTTTGCTAGACGGGGATTCAAGTCCCGCTCAGACTCGTTAGTGCCTTTAGTGTTTACAACCTTACCATCCTCGTAATCTAGGGTTGTGGGTTTGGGGTAACCTATAGGTCTATCTGTTGAGTCATCAGCAGCCATTGCCTGGCCCTCCCTGACCATAGCTTGCCAGGGAATGTCACTTTCCCTTACCTCTGCCATTCATGAGTGACCTTTAAATTTTTTTAACGAGATACACTATAAGCAATCATAAAAATTCTTTGTAGTATCTCTTCGGTCATAACCTTCTGTCTTTTATTGTAGCCTCATCTTACTTGACTCTCTAATTTCTAAAACTTACATTGCACCAACTCCCACTTTTAATTCATTAAGAGATATTTTTACAAGCCATCAAAAAGCCAATGATAACAATTAAGTAATGATGTAGTTAAATCATTCTATAATGATTATACGGTAATTTAGCAACTACAGAAAATTTAATAATTATTTTTTGTAGGAAAAAATCAAGTATTCAAAGTTATATTGGTATGGAAACGGATGCTTAAAATCTTCCCTTTGGACAATTGGTGTCAATATCCATTGCAATTGTGACGCTGAATCTTTTATAATCATTAATTTATTCCTTCCATTTAAACAAAGAGGAGTCAGCACAGTTTTCGAAAATATTTGGCGAAAAGGATAAAATAAAGACAAGAGATTCTGATACAGCGTAATGTTTCCGCGTCGATAATTTAATAAAAGGATGATGTTAATTGCAATTTTGTTCTTGAAAAGATAAATTACAAAATTAATAAGAAATAGAGCAACGATGAGTCGATTACAGTAGCGTCCAGGATTTCAAAATAAAAAATTAAGAATGAAATATGTATACACTTATGAACAAGTGCAGCTATTTCTGGTCCACTGCAGGACAAAGGCCTTAGACATGTAACAACACAAAAGCCGCCGTTTCTGGTCCACTATAAGATACAGGACATCAGACATGTAACACAAATGCCACCGTTTCTGGTCCACTGTAAAGCAAAGACCTCAGTTATGTAACACAAATGCAGCTGTATCTTGTCCACTGCCGGACATTGGCCTCAGACATGTAACAACACAAATGCTGTCGTTTTTGGTCCACTTTAAGACAAAGGCTTTATACATGTAACAACACAAATGCTGCCGTTTCTGGTCCACTGTAAGACAAAGGCCTCAAACATGTAACACAAATGCAGCCGTTTCTTGTCCACTATAAGACAAAGGCCTCACATATGTTACAGAAATGCAGCCGTTTCTGGTCCACTGTAAGACAAAGGCTTCAGACATGTAACAACATAAATGCTGCCGTTTCTGGTCCACTGTAAGAAAAAGGCTTCAGACATGTAACAACACAAATGCTGCCGTTTCTGGTCCACTGTAAGACAGAGGTTTCATACATGTAATAACACAAATGCTGTCGTTTTAGGTCTATTGTAAGACAAAGGCCTCAAACATGTAACACAAATGCAACCTTTTCTAGCCCACTCCAAGATAAAGGCCTCACACATGTAATTACACGAATGCTGCCGTTTCTGGTCCACTGTAGGAGAAAGGCTTCAGTTAGGTAACAAAACAAATGCTGTCGCTTTTGGTTCACTGTAAGACAAATGTTTCAAACATGTATCACAAATGCAGCCGTTTCTGGTCCACTGTAAGACAAAGGCCTCAAATATGTAACACAAATGCAGCCGTTTCTGCTCCACTGTAAGACAAAGGCTTCAGACGTGTAACAACACAAATGCAGCTGTTTCTTGTCCACTGTAAGACAAGGGCCTCACACATGTAACAACACAAATGCTGCCGTTTCTGGTCCACTGCAAGACAAAGGCTTCAGTAATGTAACAACTCAAATGCTGTCGTTTTTTTGTCCATTTTAATATAATGGCCTCAAACATGTAACACAAATGCAGCCGTTTCTAGTCCACTGTAAGATAAAGGCCTCACACATGTAACTACACGAATGCTGCCGTTTCTGGTCCACTGTAAGAGAAAGGCTTCATTCATGTAACAACACAAATGCTGTCGTTTTTGGTCCATTGTAATACAAAGGCCTCACACATATAACAATAGAAATGCAGTCGTTTTTGGTCCACTGTAAGAGAAAGGCTTCATTCATGTAACAACACAAATGCTGTCGTTTTTGGTCCATTGTAATACAAAGGCCTCACACATATAACAATAGAAATGCAGTCGTTTTTGGTCCACTGTAAGAGAAAGGCTTCATTCATGTAACAACACAAATGCTGTCGTTTTTGGTCCATTGTAATACAAAGGCCTCACACATATAACAATAGAAATGCAGTCGGTTTTGGTCCACTGTAAGAGAAAGGCTTCATTCATGTAACAACACAAATGCTGTCGTTTTTGGTCCATTGTAATACAAAGGCCTCACACATATAACAATAGAAATGCAGTCGTTTTTGGTCCACTGTAAGAGAAAGGCTTCATTCATGTAACAACACAAATGCTGTCGTTTTTGGTCCATTGTAATACAAAGGCCTCACACATATAACAATAGAAATGCAGTCGTTTTTGGTGCACTGTAAGACAAAGGCACAATCACTCCATTAACTCATTTTCGTTCGCCTCTCTCCACCCTGAAGTCAGCGTTTCTCTCCCTCCATGATACACCTCTACTGCCTCGAATGTTCCGAAGTTATTCTCTTTTGTCTCTTTCCCTGTCCCCATTGTCTTTCGTTTAAAAGGTTCCCGTGACGCGACAAAAGAGATTCTGCTCACCGTTGTTCCCCCTTGTCTCCTCTTCAATCCCTTGCTGAAAAATTCCTCCTTCATAACCATTTTCCATTTCAGCTGACGATGAGTGGTTCCAGGAATATCAGGGGCCGGCCTCTCAGCTGGACTCGATTGTGTAGTCTTCTAAAAAATTTCTCGAGTGTCATTTACTCTAACTTCTTCTCTGTTACTTTTATTCTGTATTCCTTTGAAACATTATCTTCCTCTTCCTACAATATTTAGTTAATCCTTAGAGATCAAATCTTACAAAATCTCATTTTTTTTTAAAAGTTATCTTTTAAAATAACTGAAAATCTTGAGCCAAACGATTACCTTGTCTTAATTTTCTCAACTGTGAAATGTAACGTAGTCCAACATTTGAATATCAAATTAGATTACTCTTTCCTTTATGATATTTTTATACAGAATGCCATTTTTGTAAGATTCTTGAGTCAATTGGAAATTTTCAACTGAAAATAATAGAATTATCTTATTTGAAAAAAGAATCAAATCCTTAGTTATAGATCCATGTATTTATCTTCTCTTAATATTTAAAATATATCTTTCTTTTATGTACCTACTTGTGGTTTTCTTCAGTTTGTTAATGGAAAATATTGATCAATTATTAAGCTTAAAGAAGTAGAATATTGATGTAATATCTATAATGATACAAATGATAATGTCAGTTCTTCAAGTAAAGTAAGCGTTGCGACAGCACTCTTTGTATTACAGACAGACTGGCCAAACTCGAATGGCAGATATTGATTTGGACAGATCTTAGCAAAAACATAATTGTAAACAACTAATGTTAAGCATGGTATGCTTTATTGTCGTTTTCATTTTAGCAGTAAAATGTTTCACACAAAATCGCAATCGATCTTTAAACTCAGTGGTTTGCAATCACATCGATTCTTGTCATATCTAAATCGGGAACAGACTTGGCTTTATGAAAAACACTACAGTCTTAGTTTTACGATCGGTCTTAGGATGAAATCGACTATTCCATTCGATTTTCATTGACCAGCTGATAGATTCATTCCCATTGGTACTCCTCAGCTTGTATTACGTTTCACTTATTGTTTAGTTTCGGTGGGCTAGAATAGTTAATCAATCATTTTAGTGGTGGTGGTTATTGTAATCAAATTATGAATGCAGACGAAAACTCTGTTAAGTTAGCATACAATGGTAAAACAAGGCAATTTTAATCGGAATTCTCCGTAAAATATACTGTTCTCAGACGTATTTCAGTAAAATACAGGCGACCGTAATTTTACCCTACTTTGTTATTATCTTTTACGGATGGTGACCGTAATATCACTTCTCTGCGTCAATCTATCCGTTTTTAAAACGGTAAATGCCTGGCAACATTTATTCCAGGATTTTTAACGTTTCTTACTCCAGATTTCAAGTATAGATATTTACTGATTTAGGTTCTTTACTTTAACCTAATATTCTTTTCAAAAGTTAGTGATTCCTCTGCTCTGACATAATATTATGCTTAACAAAAGAAGTAGACACAGAGACTATGTTCCTTTTACGGTCACTCAAGTGTCTGTAAAATCTTTTAATTCCTTTCATAGTTCTTTTTCTCCTTTCAAAATAGATCCTATTCTGTTCTTCTCAGAATAAATGCCTTTTCTTCTCAACGCTGTTCACTTTACACTTTAAATAGTTCGTTTATTCTTTGCAGGGTAAATTTGATATGAAAGTAAGACAATTGCAGCATGTTATTCTACGAAAATGAGATACATTGCAAAACACTTTTATAATTTTATATTTCACAAACAAGTTACTCACTGATTTTTTTCATGGCAGGCTATAAAGGGAATCTGATACTTGGTATTCCATTACCAAAGTTTGTTTTCTTATTCATGCCGGTAAGAGCATTTTGAGCCGGAGGATAGAAATAACATCCCATATGTGTCTTAACAATAAGTGTACCTGAAATAGTGACGAGTAAAACATTCTCACAAATTTCAAGTACTTTAAACTTTATTGTATTAAAGATAATGATATAAAATAATCGCAAAAATAAACTAAAAAAGATGCAATTAGAATCAACGATTTAATGGAAATGCAGTAATAAGACAAAGGGCAAAAGCAAAAGAAAAAGCATAAATGTACACGAAGATACAAAATGGAGGAAAATCTGTTAAATAAAGATAAATAGATTATAAAAATACATGAAAAATTGACAGATCAATCAATTTTAAAAGAAAAAAAAGGAAAAAGATATTTCGTACTGTACCTGATTATATTTCTTGATATCTTATTTTACTCAAAAATTCTGTTCTTGTTTCTATTCTAAAATATGTGCAATTTCTAAGCTTGACCTACTCGTATGTTTCTTGTGATTGAGTTATGCACATATATATCTTGAACTTGCTGGATGCTGACGTAAACACAAGATAAATAATGCAACTTGGTTTATAAACTTCACACAGAATATCTATAAAAGAATGGAACTTTGTATGATCTTTGCATCCTGACTTGAGGACTTCTAACTAATTTAGAATCCAAAACGGTTTAGTTGAAGTTTAATGGGTTCATATTAAATCGATAAATTTCACTAAGGATATATCCTTTTAGGACACACTGCGGTTTCATATTTTCCGAAAACGATTTGAGGGACTCATTAAGATGTAAATAGTACTCCTCACACATTTTAATACCTTGTCGTGCCCGTTTGTTACCCATTGCCGCTCGCATCAGGCGTCTAAGGTCAACAGAAAGTTTCTGAGCTATCCAGGAACCTACGCAGTGAGAAAAAAAAAAAAAAAAAAAAAAAAAAAAAAAAAAAAACGTAATTTTAATCGAAAACTCTTCGTAAAAATACACTGTTCTCAGCGGTATCTCAGTATAGTACAGGCGACCGTCAGTTTACCTTACTTTGTTATTATCTTTTAGGGGTTGGTGACCGTAATATCACTTAATCACGTCAATATATCCGTTTTTAAAATGTTAACTACCTAGCAACATTTATTCCAGGATTATTACCTTTTTTTTTTTTTCGGCAAATTTTTTAACAATGTACGACAGGCTTGAAAGCATCGACTCTCATGGCAGATATAAAAGAAAAGGATAGAAATATATCATCCTTGATTATCCCCCTTATACGAGACTTCCCTGCTCCCTCGGCTGTAAGACAATTGAGGTAAGTGGATCTTGAGAATAGAAGGAGAGAACAAATAAGAATTTCCTCCATTTCCCCGGATTCTTCATATTCCTTTTCTTCATTAAGTCGAAATCTACGAAGAACAGAATTCAGTTGGATTATTTGGAATCTAATTCCAATTCCTTTGTTTCATTACTTTATGCCGATCTCAAAATTGGGGTATTCCCTCATTAAAGAATATATTGTATCTTATTTTTTTTACTTAATTCATCTGATATTAATTAACGAAAATAGATTTAGGGAAACACGAGCTATATACAGACCTTGTGACTTAATGAGGCATGCAACAAAGTAACGTGCTATATATATGGCCCCTGACGACTCGATGTTGTATGTAATCAAGAAATAACAGAAATAACGAGGTACATATTGACTCAGGTAACTTGATGGTGTAGGTAACTAAGAGGCATTGAGCGTAAAACGAAAAAAAAAAAAAAGGTTGAATTGCAGGAGTGTTGCTTTGCATTGCGGCTGTGTCTGTCTGTCATTGAGGTGGGAGAAAATCAGTTTAGGAAGGAAGCTCTGTCCTTTGTTGTCTGGCTTTAGTTGAAGTTTGCATTGTGAATTCTGATAAGGTTAGAGGAACGAGAGAGAGAGAGAGAGAGAGAGAGAGAGAGAGAGAGAGAGAGAGAGAGAGAGAGAGAGAGAGAGAGAGAGAGAGAGAGATGGTCCACCGGGTTTTCTAATTGGTTTTCCGTCCCGTTTCAGAGTAAACAAAAGCTTCCCAGTCGATATATGCTTCATATGATTTGAGGGTTTTCTAATGCAAATATCAGGATTCGTTTACCTGTTTTTTTAGGGTATTCCATTTCCTGTATTCCGGGGAATGTTCCCGAAAAGGAATAATAGGGCTGGATGTAGTTTATTCGTACAGAATACTTTGAAATGTTATTTTATTCATAAATACATAGGAATTGTTTCTATTTAAGACTGACGCATATTGTCAATAATATAGTTGATGACAAGTGTTCTAGCTTATGCTCTCTGAAGCATTCATATGTAAATTCAAATAAAATCGATCTGTTCGGTACATCATAATAACAACAACAATAAATGCAGCAGTATCTCCACTGCAGGCCAAAACTCCTCAAACATGTCAATTCATGTCATGGGTTTGGCCTGTTTTCATCAACATAAACCAACCTTCAATTCCATATATTATTATTATTATTATTATTATTATTATTATTATTATTATTATTATTATTATTATTATTATTATTAATTGCTAAGTTAAAACCCTAGTTTGAAAAGCAGGATGCTATGCCCAGGGGCCACAACAGGGAAAATAGCCCAGTGAGGAAAGGAAACAAGGAAAAATAAAATATTTTAAAAACAGTATCAACATTAACATAAATATTTCCTATATAAACTATAAAAACTTTAACAAAATAAGAAGGAGAGAGGTTAGATAGAATAATGTACCCGAGTGTACCCTCAAGCAAGAGAACTCTAACCCAAGACAGTGGAACACCATGGTACAGATGCTTTGGCACTACCCAAGACTAGGTAACAATGGTTTGAGTTTGGAGTGCCCTCTTCCAAGAAGAACTGCTTACCATAGCTAAAGAGTCTCTTCTACCCTTACCAAGAGGAAAGTAGCCACTGAACAATAACAGTGCAGTAGTTAACCCCTTGGGTGAAGAAGAATATACAATGTATAAAAGATAAAGACATATCAATTCATTACAAAACTACTTTACAATTACATGCAAGATACGATCTTTATTAAAAAAAAAAATGGAACAAAGTAAAGGCATTACCTATTGAATATTCTAACTATAACCTGGCGCTACACTTCAACCATTTCAACTCTAAAGTCGCTATTAAGAACGACCATTTAACATCAAAGTTAATTCAGGGATATTTTTCGAGCATAACTAGCAACATGAACAATTTGAGACATTCAATATTTACACATCAAAAAGGAATAGCAAATAGAGAATGTATAAATATGAAAGTAAAATGCACAATAGAGTCATATAATGAAATTAGCTAGTTATGAAAGCTCCATGATATTAATAATTTCTATTAAGAAGAAAACCATCCTTTTTTCTATTTGTCACTACCAACATGCAAGTGATTTCATTTGTTTGTTTTATTCTTTTCCTGCTTTGATATTGTTTACTATTTCCGTATTCAGTATCCTTCTCTTTTAATAATCTCATCATAAAATCCGGCCCCCTCTCTCTCTCTCTCTCTCTCTCTCTCTCTCTCTCTCTCTCTCTCTCTCTCTCTCTCTCTCTCTCTCTCTCTCTGTTTACTTTACTGTTGAATTTTTCAGAATAAGAAAAAATTACAACAGATAAAAAATTTAACTTTTATATACATATGTGTACATATACATACATATTTTTCTCCGTCTATTAGTATGGGGTAACACAGTTGCCTTCTTTTGAAGGACTGTGCTTTGGATTTTGGGGTTGACCGTAGTACCGACTGGCTGCCCTGCTTGTCATTGCGTAGACTCCGGAGTGTTTGTTTGTGTTGTACCAGCCACCATCGCCCTCCCTCCCAGCAGCAAGGAGTCATGGCGTAGTTAGGTCGATACATACATATATATGTGTGTGCCCATATGTATTTATGTTTGTGAAATAATGCATGTTTTTATATAATACTATCTATTTTTTTTTACCATAAGCAATCTTGAAGACCTTAATGCTACGACGTAGAAAAGAGAAACCATCTGATTAACCTTTCATAACAAATTTATGAACGAAGTTAGATACCTATTAGAGGAGAAAATGTCTTAAATCGAGGATTACACAGACTTTGCGATGTAATGAGTACAGGGATTATAAAGGTATTTAATTAGGATCATATTAGATATAAGAATAATATTCATCTACCTGAAAAGTAGCCTCACCTTTCCTGTACCGGATTTTTCTTTTTTTATCGGTTTACTTTACTTACTGGCTTTAGCTTTCAGAACACTTTAAAGTTATTATAATCAACAGGGGAGAGGTAATAAGATAATGTATGAAACGAGACTAGAAAATGTTAGATGTAATTAATTTCCATAAAATACTATATCAGAAGGATTCAATTTAATATGATCCATCTGGGAAAAACATTAAATAAGGATAAAATAGAAGGCCATGACTTCACTGAGATTCATTACTGGAAAATAAAGATTACCTAGGCATCAGACATCAGCGAGAGACATCACCCGCCGGAGGAAATTACGTTACTGCTCGAAATCCTCTTACAGAGGAAATTCATATACCTACAAAAAGTAGGTCAGGGATTAATCACTACTTTGCCTGCAAGCAGCCACCTTTCCATGACGTCCTCCCGTCCCCTGGTAGCCTGAAATCATCCTCAGCAGGCATATAATCATGAGACATCGCCTTTGAAATACACAGTATCCTGAAGGAACAAGGAACAAATCGTTATCATCAATCGACTGCTGTCTTCTTCTTCTTCTTCTTCTCCTTCTTCAGAAGAATATCATGAAATCAAACAAGCGTATTCCTCTTAGCTCCCTTTGTTCGTGCTTGGCAATGCTTTCAAAAAGGCTGATATGCTTTTGTCTGCCTGGGAGGTTAATAATGGTGACTGCATCCCATCCTCGTCTTCCATAATGTCCTTCTGATGTTATTAATGACTCCGGCACCTTTTTATCAGCGATGCCATAAGAGAGTATTCGATGATAAGATTTTAATGGTGCTTGTCTCCTTTATTTCTGAGAGTTGTAAGCAGAATTGCAGTTTTTCAATTAAAGATTAATTATCACCTACTATGAGATTCAGGGCCCCTGTAACACGGTTTTTTCGCAATAACTTTTTTTCTATGAATTTCATAATTATAACGCTTATTCAGAATGCACATTATATCTACACATAAATTTTGACTATATTCTGCATTACGTAGGTTGAATAAATTTGGTACTTTATTAAGTAAAAGTGACGATTTTTGAAGACAGGCCAACTTACTCAGAGAAAAGGTTTCGAACGCACTCGTTACGTAACTTATGACGGCATTTCTTCTCTCTTTCTCGATCGATGATTGGTTATACGTAACGAAGGCTATACCTCTGCCAACAATAACACAAAAGTGTAAATAAAAGCAAAGCAGTACACCTTTATGAACTCTGAAACCTCCACACTGAGAATTGTCATAATGAACAAACGAACAAAATATGTTAATAAATACAAAAACACTTCGATTATTTGTTTAACTCCCAAAATAAGTTTCCTAAGAAATTACAGTCTACTTTATAGGTCACAATCAGATTGACAAAGTGTATGGAATAGTTGGTAATTTTCAAAAACGTAGTAGACCAGCTTGATTTGAAAACTGCTATATCCAATGTCAAGCAATTTTTATTCATTGTCTATCTACCTACCTATTTACTGTAAAAAAAAAGATAGCCGGTACCGTATTTTCGCTTTAAACCTTCACCAATAATTATCGTCAGAATGATGACTTCATAAGACTCCACCCACTTTGGCCTCGTTATGAATCAGGATAACACTGAAGGCTATCATGGGCATTGTTGGATTAGAAAATTCAAATTCTGGCTATAAAAACTCATTTCTCGAGTAGTTGTAAGAAGTGCTAAATGATCCTCAATGATCCCAGCAGTTGGCCTAAACGTTTAATTCATGCATACTACTGTTGCGGCAGTACTGCTACAGTAGTATTACTACGCCAGCACTGATACCCCACCCACATCTATGTATTGTTCCGCCATTCATATAGTCTTTGTCATGTTTTTTTCACTGTGCAATAAGCCATGGCCTCCTCAGAAATTAAGTTTAACATTAGATGATAGGTTATTTCATTAAACTGACAAATTATGGCAACTGGGTATGTTATTGCCGACGTTGAAGCTAAAGATAAAGTATGGTATCATTCCTTCATTGCATTATCATCTTTACTACTATTTGTTTTGCTACATGTAGTAAATATTTTAAAGGATAAATGAATTATGTTCACTTTACTTCTATAGATTCCCATTAGATGTACAAATAAAACTCCTAAAACTATTCATGATTTATTTACAAAATGCAGTCATGCCCAAAACATAGCCAGCACGTTCATACGGCCTAAGAAGAACAAAAAAAAAAATTATATCGGATGATCCGTTGGTCTGATGGAGATTTTAGCACAAAAATCTTATTTTAACAAAAAAAGTTATATAAAGACTGTTTACATACAATCTCTCTCTCTCTCTCTCTCTCTCTCTCTCTCTCTCTCTCTCTCTCTCTCTCTCTCTTGGTGGCATAGTGAATAGTTAATGGAAATGTTCAAAAGCCTGAATGACATTACAAGTATTATAATCATGTTACGCTAAATACAAATCAGACCATAAACATGGGATTTAAACTAGAAACTGAATAATTACCTATTCAGGCTATAATAGATATGGCCAAGGGCTTTCTCATGACTGTATAAAGTTGCAAGTCGTAAGACAAATGCAGGTTTGCAACCACGGGGGCAATTCCAAATCCTGTTAGCCATTCTTGACTGTTATGGGTTTCAGAGCAGATGGAAGAAGGTGAATGGGTGTCTGGTGGGTGGGCGGGGCAAAATTTTGTCCAAAGGTGTTTACATTGCTTACGTAATGAATGTTTTCGACTCTTGGCTCGGTATCACTGGCCATGGCGTCGGCTGGATCATTTTTACTCTATAAAAATTAAAACCATCGGGTTTAGGTTATTGATAATGCTGACAAAATTTGTGTGTGGTTGTAAAATATACATATGTCAACTTTCAGCTACACCCGATGCTTTGATAAGGAGCAAAGTCCAAAAAACCGTGTTACAGAGGCCCTGAATCTCATAGTAAATGGTGATCATTTATTTTCAACTGAAAGTTTAGTAAACTCAGCTCTAGTTCTCGGTTCCCTTTGCTTAATTTTTTATTCTGAGGAAAAGTACAATTTTAGTAATAAAAGTTATCATTCTGATAACGAAAATTTTTTTTTTTTATAAATTCTTATCTCTTGAAATACCGAATATTCAAGAATCGAAGCGTTAATGTTTCCAATCGTGTCGTATTTATGGTTATTATACTCATCTAAATTTGTTATAAAGACTGTTCATGAACGTGACAGATTATTAGTTAAATAGTAAAATGGAATGGTGAACTGTAATAGCCATTGTATTCCTTTACAATGAAACAAGAATAATAATTATAAGACTATGTACCCGGAAACATAAAGGAATTATTGATACAATTATTCTAACGACGTAATGAATAGAGGAGCTATTCTCGCTACTAAAGAAAGGAATATAATTTTCATAATTTATTATGCTGATAGTCACAAAGCCCATTGTGAACTGTACTTCCTGGAACCAATTACTTTTTACCATTACTGTGCGCATCTAGATTAGTTATGACAGATAAGGAATCAATAACATGTAATAGTAAAATGATAAATGAACTACATATTCATTTTATTAATTTCCAAACTGTACTCAGGTTTTTTATGTTTGATCATATTTCTTAATCATTCGCATAGGCAGAGAACTTATACGTTATAAACCAATAGTAATGAAAAAGAGTTTTCAGCCTAAGTAGAAAGAGCTTACATAGGAAGTTTGGAAGTTCTTAAGCCTCGACGTCTGAGGAAAGAATCTAAGGAAAAGATCAAATTCTTAATTCTAAATTTCTGAGGAAGGAAAATATGAATGAGAAGTTTCTCACTCTGAGAATTATTTGAAAACAGAACTGAAATGGATGGAACCTTGGGATTTTAAGTGTCTAAGTAAAGGGAAAATGGAGGATTAAGAGGAATTCCAGAGCAGAGAAACAGAGGGAAAGAAGTTAACAACGGAATAGGAAAGTCATTTCAAAACGGGAGGTCTCTTATACTTTCGATGATACTTGCAACATTCTATTTACAATGGCTTACTTACATGGAATAATTACAATATATCAAGTCTCTCTGAAGGATACTTGCTATTCAGTGTAAATTGAACTGAAGTTCAAAAGTTAAATGTCAACTGTGAACGGAAATTAGATTTCTGACCTCAGGAAATTTTCATTGAATATGCATCGTAATTTTTAATTAAACTCGTTTCTTTAACATTTTCATCCAGAGCTTACAGGGTCTCTCTCTCTCTCTCTCTCTCTCTCTCTCTCTCTCTCTCTCTCTCTCTCTCTCCAATAACACCTCATTAAGTCACTGGACCCTATTCTGAATGAAAGAAGATATCTAGATTGCGAAATTATTTGAAATTTGATAAAGCATTTTTTTGCTGATTTTATAAAAACAAAACTGATGTATGGCCATAGATGCAAAATTCACACACACACACACACATACACACATACGCACACACACACACATATATATATATATATATATATATATATATATATATATATATATATATATATATATATATATATATATATATATATATATATATATATATATATATATATATATATATATATATATATATATATATATTGGAATAGCATAATTTAGACAATTTCGAAAATAAAACAGAAATTACTATGGATGAAAATAAACAACTAAGCAGCCCTCTGAAAAATTCGGAAGTAAACAATGCTGATGAATTAAGTTGAAGTAAATATAAAAAATAGAGTTTTGAATAGAATTTTGGTATTCGGATTGAACTTTACTTCCTGTACATAAAATCAACAACCATTGTGTCTTTTTCTGCATATGATACATCAATGGCAGATTTTGGTAAATATGGTAATATATCGGTATTTACCTTTAATGCACAATTTTTTTTATTATATTTTACCTAATAACAAATTCTCTTATGATAAATAAAAAATTAAACTTTCTTCAGAAAAGTAAAACCTATTGGCATACCAATTACGTAGTGTTGTTATTCGACTGTAAAGATCTGATCACTAATTAGCTGATTGGTTGTTTGAGTCTTTGCTTCTCTTTTAGTTGGCATCGAATACCATCATACTAAAGTTAAGACTTACAATAGCAAATATAGGAATTTATTTGTGTGTCTATTGTCTATAGATTTGCAATTGATAGATATTTATACAGTAGTCAAATACTGCTCAGTTGACGCTAATAAATTCAGCGTTCTTTTAGTGACTAGCAATACGTTTGCTATCAGCTAACTGTAATAGAATAGTTGTTGAGTTAAATGTGATTCAAGATTTGGATACTGGAAATAGGTCTTTATTTTTTATATTTCACAATATTATAATTTATACTGCTTACACTAATGGAAAATTTTAAACATAATTAACTAGTGTAAGTTAATATCAAGATAAAAAAGGAAATTAATTTTAGGATAAATATTCACTTGTCCTATTGTAAAGTATTAGTAAATGACGAAAATTAGAAGAAAAAAAATCCATGAGAATCATTACTTGAAAATGAAAATCTATTTTGGTTCCGCACAGGGCTTGTTTCCGTGTTGGAGTCTTAGGGCTTCTAGCATCCTGTTTTTCCAGCGAGGGTTGTAGCCTGCATTGGCTAGTAATTATAATATAGTAATGAGCAAGGATTTACTAACAGAAGTCACGTTTTTGTTTGAAATCCTATTACAAAGATATAATTTATCTATTGAGAGTAGACCACCGCTTCTGTCTATAGGCAGGTATCCTTCCACCATATCCTGCCGTCTCCCAATAGCCTGCAATCATCCCCTGCGGGTTTACCAATCACTGGGCATAGCCTTTGAAGTACACAGTATCCTGAAGGGACAGGGAACGAATCGCTTTATTTTACCAATCGACTACTGTCCTCTTCTTTTATTTTCTTCTTCTTCTTCTTCTTCTTACTCTTCTTCTTCTTCATCGGGAGACTCACAAAATCATACTTCTCTTGGCTTCCCTTGTTCGTGTTTGTTAATGCTTTCAAAAGGACGTAATGGAAGACGAAAATGGGATGCAGTCACCGTTATTAATCTCTCAGACAGACAAAAGTTATTAATCTCTCAGACAGACAAAAGTTATTAATCTCTCAGACAGACAAAAGCATCTCGGTCCTTCTGATGTCATTAATAAGGACTCCGTCATCTTTTCCCAGCAACGCCATGAGAGGAAATTTGATGATAAAATCTTAATAGTGTTTTCGCTCTTGTCTCTTCGATTTGATGGAATCTCATTTTACTATATTTATTATAATTGTTTCCTGAATGCAATTTCATATGAACTATTTCTCTATTTCCAGTAAAGCTACATTGTGATGAATTCTTAATTTGGTTTTTGACTTTGTTTCTGAGAGTTAAATTGGACCTCATTGGCTCTATTTTGATTATAATTGTTTTAAAACCAGAATTTCATTTGAATTTGCTATAGTTCCGTAACTCCTTTGTTTATTGAATTATTCTAAGAAAATAATTAGACATTTAATTAGATCAGTTTGAGAACTCTACTTGCTACACAACCACTTAAATGCATTTTTCGTTTGCCGTATTTCTTAATATTGTAATATTAATAATTCAATCAAAATCAAATTCCTTTAGAAACTAATCAATATGTTTTGTAACCATGTCATTGAATAATGATATTTTAAATAAAAAAAATACTTTAAAACTACTTTAAAAGAATATTTTTAAAGCTTTTGCATAAGTATTTTAGC
The DNA here is from genome assembly GCF_036898095.1 of Palaemon carinicauda. Taxonomy (NCBI): domain Eukaryota; kingdom Metazoa; phylum Arthropoda; class Malacostraca; order Decapoda; family Palaemonidae; genus Palaemon; species Palaemon carinicauda. Next base: position 102,721,625 of record NC_090738.1, read on the forward strand.
ACATCTTGTAAGGCATTTTCTCTTAATTTCAAATAGGTACAAACACCGGATAGAAGTAATTAATTTTTTTTTTTTTTTAAATATTGATTTTGATTTATCAAAATATTTAGTAAAATTATTTTCTCTGACTTTAGGCTCCATTTCATCTTTACAACTAAAAAAATTCAATAGATCTTTGAAATAAATGACAAAAAATTAGATTAATCGGTTTTAATGAAATTGGTGGAAAAAATAGCAAAATTTCTGTTTTTGAGAACACACCTTACATCTTAAAATTAATTAACGTACTTTTTTTTCTTTCTTTTTTGCATTATGGGGGAGATTACTTCCCTTCTGCTATAGTGGTTACAATATTTAAAGTAAGAAATATGGAAGATCCGATCGAATGTTTTTAATTATGTGGCTTATTTGAGAGACTTTTTTTATGATACTTGTGGCTTTGATAATTCCAGAATTACATTCATAAGAATATTTTTTTTTTTTTTTTTTTTTTGAAGTTTTAAACTTGCATAGAGTGCTAATTATCTGCTATTTTACCATACATGCTGTGATAAACCCTATAATTGTAAGGAAAATTTCTGTAACTTGTCAACGTAGTTAGTGTAATTATCATTATCATCATTACTATTATTATCATTATCAGCTTTTGCGACCCTTCAAAAATGACGGCTAAATATTCAGATGGATATACACACACGCACACGCATCCCCTCTCATTATTATTATTATTATTATTATTATTATTATTATTATTATTATTATTATTATTATTATTATTATTATTATTATTATTATTTGCTAAGCTATGACCCTAATTAGGAAAGCAGTATGATATAAGCCCAGGGGCCCCAACAGGGAAAATAGCCCAGTAAGGAAAGGAAAGAAGGAAAGAGCAAATAGTTAAAGAACAGCAGCAACACTAAAATAAATACTTCCTATAGAAACAAAATAAACTTTAACAACAAAACAACAGGAACTGAAATTATATAAGACGACTGGGTGTGACCGAAAAGGAATATATATGTGTATATATATATATATATATATATATATATATATATATATATATATATATATATATATATATATATACATATATATATATATATATATATATATATATATATATATATATATATATATATATATATATATATATATATACATATATATATATATATATATATATATATATATATATATATATATATATATATATATATATATATATATATATATATATATACTGTATATGTGTGTGTGTGTGTGTGTAAAACCAGACACTTACTCTTTATTTTGTGGAGGAGATTAATATTTTAATGAAAATCATTATTGTTATCCTAATCATTATTATGTTAATGCTCATTACTATTATGCATTTAATACGACATATTCAATTTTTCCTATTACCATTTTCATAATTCATTGGGTCAAATATCAAAAGATTGAAAACTTTAATTAGTATATCACCAGAAACATAAACAAAAGTCTTCACTTAAATTGTATATATGGAATTATATATATATATATATATATATATATATATATATATATATATATATATATATATATATATATATATATATATATATATATATATATACATACATAGCAATTAACATGAAAAAATTATGAGGTAGAGTTCTCTTGCTTGAGGGTACACTGAGGCACACCAATTATCTTTTTCTCTCTTCCTCTTGTTTTTTTTTCATAGTTTAAATATGAAAGATCTATTTTGATGCTGTTACTGTTCTTAGAATAGTTTTTATTAATTTCTCGTTACTTCTCGTAGTTTATTTATTTCCTTGTTTCCGTCCTCACTGGGCTACTTTTCCCTGTTAAAGCCCATGGGCGTATGAAGCATCTTGCTTTTCCAACTAGGGTTGTAGCTTAGCTAATAATAATAATAATAATAATAATAATAATAATAATAATAATAATAATAAAAATTAACAACCTCTATATTGATCCCACCAATCATATCACAACACACAAAACTAACCTTCCTTTGTACTCGCAGAAAATAGTTTTTGTTTGAGAAGCGCAGCTGAGCAAAATGTAAATGTTCACCAATTTTACAATGTGTTTCGACTAAAATTGAAATGCAATAATTGTCACAGAAAAGTTACTAAATGTTTTCTGAATTTTAAATAAATGTTTGAACATTCGGATGCCTTTATTCCGTTATTTTATTGTTCCACAACGAATTAGTTACAGTATTTCATTAAAATTACCTTTCTCTTGTCTAGTCTATCCGGAATAAAATCAAAATTTAATTAGTTCTGAAATTACGCATAAAAGGAAGTAGTACATGGGCGTACTCATAAGTGTTTGCAATTGCATATTTCTCTTTGGTGTGTGTATCTATCTCTCTCTCTATCTATCTATCTATATCTGTGTATATATATATATATATATATATATATATATATATATATATATATATATATATATATATATATATATATATATATATATATATATATATATATATATATATACATCTATGTATATACACTCTCATATATATATATATATATATATATATATATATATATATATATATATATATATATATATATATATATATATATAGATATATATATATATATATATATATATATATATATATATATATATAGATATATATCTATATACATATATATATATATATATATATATATATATATATATATATATATATATATATATATATACATATCTATATATATATATATATATATATATATATATATATATATATATATATATATATATATATATATATAGATATATATATATATATATATATATATATATATATATATATATATATATATATATATATATATATATATATATTTATATATATATATATATATATATATATATATATATATATATATATATATATATATATTTATATATAATCATATAACATGAATTATTATATTAAATATTAAATATAATATACATACAAACACACACACACACACACACACACACACACATATATATATATATATATATATATATATATATATATATATATATATATATATATATATATATATATGTGTGTGTGTGTGTGTGTGTGTGTATATGTATATAGATATATATACTGTGCCACCGTAACATTTGCTAGTCTCTTTTCAAACATTATCCTATTACATCACTTCAAATCTTCCTTGAGGATGATAATAACTTTGGGGGATTTCATAAGCCAAAGCCAGTAAGCAACATAAAACCACATGTAAATTTGTTTATAACTCAAACCATAAAAGAAAGTTAGATTACTGCAACGGTATCTTTTATCAAAAAGTTTTAATACCCTAAAAGTATATCCTAATCTGTTAACCAAATTACATAATAAAGTAAATTCAATCTGAAAAAGATTGGTAACCAAAATAAAATGAACGGTAATAGGATCTCGCTAAGAAAGAAAAAAAGAGTTTATGTAATAGAGAAGTTAGGCTACTTTTCCGGTAGGAAAACATAATTCCTCATATACAACATTCATTCCGGTCTGACGAACTCTAATCCTAATCAAATACCTCTCAAATCCCTTAACTGATTACATAGCAAAGTCTGTGTAATCTTAGATTTAAGACATTTTTCCTCTTATAGGAATCTAACATTGTTCATAAATCCGTTATGATGAATTAAGTAGATGAATTGACATGTCTGAGGCCTTTGTCCTGCAGTGTACTAGAAACAGCTGCATTTGTTGTTATTGTTGTTATGATATATTGAAAAGAGCGATAACACGTGTCTTCAACTATATCATTGACAATATGCAACAGTCTTCCTGCGTATTTATGAAAAAAAATAACATTTCAAAGTATTATGTACAAATACACTTCATCCAGCCCTATTATTCCTTTTCGGAAACATGCTATGGAATACAGAAAATGGAATACCCTAAAAAAAACCTGATTAACGAATCCTGATATTTGCATCAGAAAACCCTTAAATCATTTTAAGCATATTTCGACTAGGAAGCTTTTGTTTACTCTGAAACGGGACGGAAAACCAATTAGAAAACCCGGTGGACCATCTCTCTCTCTCTCTCTCTCTCTCTCTCTCTCTCTCTCTCTCTCTCTCTCTCTCTCTCTCTCTCTCTCTCTCTCTCTCTCTCTCGTTCCTCTAACCTAATCGGAATTCGCATTGCAAACTTCAACTAAAGCGAGACAACAAAGGACAGAGCTCCCTTCCTAAACTGATTTTCTCTCACCTCTGTGACAAACAGACATAGCCGCAATGCAAAGCAACGCTCTTGAAATGTAACCTTTTTTTTTTTTTTTTTTTTTTTTTTTCGCTTTACGCACATTGCCTCTTTGTTACAAACACCATCAAGTTACCTGAGTCAATACGTATCACGTTATTTCTTGGTTAAAAACAACATGGAGTCTTCAGGGTCCATACATAGCATGTTACTCTTCAGTTGCATAGAACATTAAGTCACAGGGTCTCTATATAACTCGTTATTTTTGTTTTGAATACAGCATTAAATAATCAGGGTCTACATACAATACGTTACTTTTTCCTTACAGTTTTAAGTCGTTAGGTCTATATATTACATACAACATTCAAGTTTTCAGGATCTATCTATAGCACATTACTTCTTCTTTACATACAACATTAAGCATTCTTGATATACATTGTGCAAGTTACTTTTTTACTTATTTGTTGTATACAGCATTTTGTTACCAGAGTCCATATGTAAGAAGCTATTTATTTGTTGCAGACTGATGTGAGTTGTCCTGGTTTATAAATGCCTCGTTACTGCTTTGTTGAATACAGCATAAAATCCTTTGGTTGTTTAGAGTGAACGCAAATTAAATTATGAAAAATAATCAAGGAATATGTGTTTACCTAAATCTATTTTATTTAATAAATACCAGAAGAATTAAGTCAAGGAAAATAAGAGATGCAAAAAGGGAAAACCCCAACTCTGAGATCTGCAAAAAGTAATGGAACAAAGACAAGGAATTGGAATTAGATTCCAAGTAATCCATCTGAATTATGTTCTTCGGAGATTTCGATTTGATGAAGAAAAGGAATATGAAGAATCCGGGGAAATGTTGACAAGGCGTGAAATTTCTTGCACCCAGAAAACGGTTCTGGTCCATATAATAGGATTATCATCTTCATCTCCTCCTACGCCTATTGATGCAAAGGACCTCAGTTAGATTTCGACAGTTGTCTCTATCTTGAGCTTTTAAATCAATACGTCTCCATTCATCATCCCCTACTTCACGCTTCAAAGTCTTCGCCCATGTAGGCCTGAGTCTTCTAACTCCTCTAGTGCCTTGTGGAGCCCAGTTGAAACTAGTAAACTAAGTTTTTATTGAGTGCGAAGAACCATCTCCATCTACCCCTCATCATGATCTCCTCCACAAAGAATAGGGTAACCCAACTAATTCCAATATTCCATGGGCATTATTATTTCAATTCCGTGATTTGAAGGAAATTTCTCAACCATATGAAATTTGAAATAAGATTAATTATAAAGTGATTATAGTTCAGAAAGTAGTTTATGGCAACTATATTAATATCTATATATAGATATAGTTAATTACCATTAACATCTTTCTGATTTAATGTGTGTGTGTATATATATATATATATATATATATATATATATATATATATATATATATATATATATATATATATATAATATATAAATAGGATGGAGAAAAGCCAGCGTAGCATCATACATTTATTTTCCGAATTTTCGAGACTTTGGGTCTTATCATCAGGGCTGTAAAATATACAAAATATACAAGTTACAAAAGACTCAGTATTAATGTTAATATAAATAGAACAACGTAAAAGTTAAATCATTTAAAAAATTGAACTAGTAAAATAAATAAATATATATATATATATATATATATATATATATATATATATATATATATATATATATATATATATATATATATATATATATATATATAATTAAAAAGTGAAGAATGCTCAAGTTAATACCTATCTCTATGGAGCTAAAAAAACCGAGTGACGTGTTCTGGTTTGGAAAGGAGGACGTCAACTATATTATATATAGAACTGTGGAAGAAGTCTGACCATTTAATGAAGGCAAAAGCTGTTTGATTGTCAACGACTCCAAAACAGAGAGAGAATAGTCATTGGGCGCTTGGGTGACAATGCGAAAATCCATATATGAGAATGCTGTTTTACATTTGTTACAATGTTCTCGTAGGTTAGAAAATTTTTTGGTTTTTAAAGTACATCCCGTACGGTGACTGACTCCGAGATGAGAGTCGATTCTGACTTTGAGCAATCTCTTGGTGGCCCCCACGTATTTCCCGATCTTACATTTCGGGCAAGTAAAGCAATATACCACCAAAGATTGCATCAAAGCCGGAAGTTTATCTTTGTGGGAGAACAAAGAACCCAGGGTTTTAGGATTTTTTCCATCAACTTAAGGTTCACAGCCGGAAAAGTTTTCTGAATGACTTTCTGTATTTGCACCTTAAATGTGTTAGACTGAATTAAAGGTATAGGGGCATACATTAATAATTTAGGCACGTTCGGTACAAGTTGACGTGGTTGAAATTTATCATTTAAAAAGTTATTTACATATTTGAAGAATAAGGCTGGAGAATACGAATTGTTTTTAAAGAACTGAAGTAAAAACTGGATTTTGCTATGGAAGTTATGCCAGTTGGAGGATAACGTATAAGCACGGTGTAACAGTGTGGAAATACTATTTAATTTAAATATCATGGAACAACTGCTATAGAAGTTAGTACCTTGACCTGTGAACGTCTTTTTTCTAAAGACGCTTGTATTAAAACCATTTTCTGTCCTGGTAATTAAAACATCTAAAAAAGCAAGTTGGTTGTCTTGTTCATGCTCAATTGAGAAATTTATATTAGGATGTAGGCCATTGATATATTGCAAGAAATCTTTAGCTGCTTCTCGGGACCTAAATAGAGCAATGGTGTCATCCACATATTGCTTATAAAAGAGAGGGCGATATAATAAGGGACACCCATCCAGCATCTGTTCCTCAAAAGTACACATAAAAGCATTAGCCATAACTGGGCCAAGTGGTGATCCCATCGAAACACCATCAACTTGTTTAAAAACTTTATTGTTAAAAATAAAGTGAGTGTCCTGCACTGCAATTTCTAGAAGTTTCTTAAAAGTTTCTTAAAGTTTTTACTTCAGTTCTTTAAAAACAATTCGTATTCTCCAGCCTTATTCTTCAAATATGTAAATAACTTTTTAAATGATAAATTTCAACCACGTCAACTTGTACCGAACGTGCCTAAATTATTAATGAATGCCACTATACCTTTAATTCAGTCTAACACATTTAAGGTGCAAATACAGAAAGTCATTCAGAAAACTTTTCCGGCTATGATACTTAAGTTGATGGAAAAAATCCTAAAACCCTGGGTTCTTTGTTCTCCCACAAAGATAAACTTACGGCTTTGATGCGATCTTTGGTGGTATATTGCTTTACTTGCCCGAAATGTAAGATCGGGAAGTACGTGGGGGCCACCAAGAGATTGCTCAAAGTCAGAATCGACTCTCATCTCGGAGTCAGTCACCGTACGGGATGTACTTTAAAAACCAAAGAATTTTCTAACCTACGAGAACATTGTAGCAAATGTAAAACAGCATTCTCATATAAGGATTTTCGCATTGTCACCCAAGCGCCCAATGACTATTCTCTCTCTGTTTTGGAGTCGTTGACAATCAAACTTCTTCCACAGTTCTATATATAATATAGTTAACGTCCTCTTTTCCAAACCAGAACACGTCACTCGGTTTTTTAGCTCCATAGAGATAGGTATTAACTTGAGCCTTCTTCACTTTTTAATTATATATATAACGGATTTTGAGCGATAAATGATAATGTACATAGTCATGAAAGACTTGCTCTTGAATCTGAAAGGGAATTTCAAATTATTAGTAGGCACTCGTTCCAGAGGAACGTCAGTCTATTAAAATAAAACACATCATGCTCTAGCCATGCGGCACTCATGTGACGACTATGACATTTCACCTGGGAGAAGAACAGTCTATGAAAAAACACTAAGTGTTTTTTAAATCACTACGTATCACGCGAGGGTCAACATAGGCACCCGAGGAGTTAGAGTCCCAAGTAACTCACTGTTCTATGCAGAGTTAGGTGCAGGTTTCATAACACTACCTGCGGCTACCACAAATGTTTGACTTCGTGCACTTGTTTCGCATAATGTTTGAAGAAAACATGCGAGGATTTCCAGCCTGTGAAACTCTTAAGACTTTCGAAATCCATACTCTGAAAGAAATTCAGAGACGAGGCAACTTTTCTAGGATCGTGACCGGCGGGTGAACTGTCAGGATCCGCTCTGCGAATGAAGTAGGTGATTTTCGCTCTTAGTTGTTACAGTGACAGGTCGCTGTCCGAAGTTTCTCCTTTAAAGAGTTGGCCTCCACCAAAGTCCGAAGTTCTATGAAGATAGACCTTGAGGCTCTCTACTGGACATTGAGAGGCATCTTCTTTCAGGGGGCATATTCTCCAAGGGCCCCATCTTTTGGTGGGTATTTCGTTTTTGGCGAGAAACGTTGGATCCGGGAAGAGGGTAAGGTCACCTGAGGCTGTAAACAGGATGTGGCCCTCGTCCCTTGATAATGCCACTATTTCGCTGACTCGGGCTCCTGAAGCAAGAGCAAAAAGAAAGATAACTTTCTGAGTCAGATCCTTGAGAGGGCACGAATCATTGTCCAAGTTGGAGGCAAAATGGAGTTTATTGAAGATGTCGTTGGACAGATCAATCTGGAAGGCATACATTAGTGGTCTAGTCAAGGCCGATTTGCAAGTAGAAATCGTGTTGGCTGCCAAGCCCTGTCCGTGAAGGTGAATAAAGAAGGACATGCAAAAATCAATGGTGATTTCCGTAGGATTTTTGCCTTGACGAATGAGACCCATTTTCTCCAGGATGATTTGTATTGCCGTCGTGTGGATTCGGTCTTGTAATCCTCGAGGAAGTCTAGACTTTTCTTCAAGATCCCAAACCTTTTCTTCGCGGTTAGGGAGAGAAAATCATGAGATGAAGGTCCTTGATTTTCGTTGATGAGGCGAAGACAGTCGACTTCTGTACTTGCTGGGAGAGTACTGGGCCCGGGAGAGGGATCAGCGTGGGCTGCAGCTCTAGGACCAGGGGGTACCAATTGCTCCGGGGCCACTTGGGAGCCGCTAGGGCCGCTGTCCCTTTGAAGGTTCTCAGCTTGGAGAGGACTTTCAGCAGAAGGTTGGTGGGAGGGAACAGGTAGATCTTGGACCATCTGTTCCAGTCCAGTGACATGGCGTCCACTGCTTCTGCCTTGGGGTCCTCGGACGGGGCTACATATCGAGGAAGTTGATTATTGTCGCTCGTTGCGAAGAGATCGGTCTGAAGTTCTGAGACTTGGTGAGAGATGAAGGAGAATGATCTTGCGTCTAGAGACCATTCCGACTCTATCGGACTTGTCCGGGATAGAGCGTCCGCCGTCACGTTGCGGGATCCTTGTAGGTGAACTGCAGACAGGTGCCATTTCTTCTTCTCTGCCAGACGGAAGATTGTCAGAAGCACCTGATTATCTGGGGCGATCTTGAGCCTTGGCGATTGAGACATCGAACTACCACCAAGTTGTCTAGGGATAGAGGAATATGGATCGAGGGAGGCGGGGAGAGTTTCATCAGCGTTAGAAGTACCGCCATGGCCTCCAAGATGTTGATGTGAAATGTCTTGAATAGGGGAGACCATGTGCCTTGAGCCTATTTTTGGTGGGAGTGACCTCCTCAACCCTCCAGCGAAGCATCCGTTTGGATGTTGAGTGATGGAGGTGGGTGTTAAAGAGGAATGGACCTTTTCAGGGCCTTTGCTTCCGACCACGGCTTTAGGAGCAGCCGAAGTCTGTTTGGGAGCCGTCTCTTGAGGTCTCTTCGAGCGATGGATGCGGAACGTCTCCAGACTCCCGCGGCATCCTTTAGCTGTGCCCGTAGCACTGGGTTTGTCACTGAGGCGAACTGTAGAGAGCCTAGAACTCGTTCCTGCTGACGTCTTGAGATCCGTTTGGATTTCAGCAGTCGCTTGACAGACCCTGCTATTTCCTTCCTTTTCTTCTGGGGGATGGAAAGGCGGTGTGACTGAAGGTTCCACTGGGTTCTTAGCCATTGGAACCTTTGAGCCGGAGAGAGGCGAGATTTCTTCGCGTTTATCTTGAATCCCAGGTGTTCTAGGAACTGGGTGACTTTGTTGCAGGATTTTAAACAATCCTCGGGCGATGGAGCCCAGGCTAGCCAGTCGTCGAGGTAGGCCATCACCTGGACGTCTCGGAGGCGCAGCTGTTGAACGATGGCATCTGCCAGCTTTGTGAAGATCCGAGGGGCCACGTTGAAGCCGAAGGGCATGGCCCTGAAGGCGTAGCTTTTCCCTTTGGAGTCGAAATCCTAGGTAGGAGGAAGCGTGGTGGTTCATTGGAATGTGCCAATAGGCATCCGCCAGGTCTATGGAGACCGTGTAGGAACCCTGAGGCAGAGGGGTCCTTATCTGATGAAGAGTCAGCATCTTGAACTTGTTGTTCGCTATGAACTTGTTGAGGGGGGATAAGTCTAGAATGACTCTGAGCTTGTCAGAGTCCTTCTTGGGGACGCAAAACAGTCTCCCTTGGAACCTGGTTGACTTTACCCTCCTAATCACCTTCTTGTTCAAGAGATCTAGGACATATTCTTCCAGAAGGAGGGGAGATTGTTGGAAGAATTGCTGGAAGGTTGGGGGTGGTTGAGTCCAACTCCAGCCTAGACCCTTGTCTACGATGCTGTGTGCCCAGGGATCGAAGGTCCGACGATCCTGGAATTGGTGGAGTCTTCCCCCCACCGGAAGCACTTCATTGCTTCTGGTGTCCCGAGGGTGTACCACCTCGGCTGCTAGCTCCCTTTCCTCCTCTGCCTCTGGAGGGACGGCGAGATGCGTCTCTTGCCTGCACCTCTGCTTGAGCCTCAACCTTTGGGACGAAAAGTAGTCGTCTGTTGCTCAAAGGCAGGGGTGAAAACCGGTGATTGGGGCAAGACCGGTTGGGTGACCAGCTGAAAGGTCTGTTGTGGCTGAGCAGCCACTTGGGGAGTAGCGGGTCCCGGAAACTGCCGTCTCTGTTGACGTTGTTGTGGTTTCGGCTTGGAGGATCTCCTCTTAGGTTGAGGGCCGTCGTCCTGAGAGGATTTCCTTTTCTTCGACATGCCCCACTTGTGAAGAAGGTTCCTGTTCTCCGTGGCGGCCTTGTCGGTAATCTCTTTCACCAGAACAGAGGGAAAGAGGTGCTTACCCCAGATGTTGGAGGAAATCAGCCTCCGGGGTTCGTGTCTCACTGTGGCACTTGAGAACACGAATTCACGACAGGCTCTCTGAGCCTTCATGAAGCTGTGTAAGTCCTTAACTACAGTCGCCAGATGCGTCTTGGCGAGCACCATGTAGTGGTCGGGGACTCTAGTATCACCGGCCATGACGTCAAGCTGGACCTGGAGGGACATGGATGCGGCAAGCCTTTCTTTCGTATCTTGTTCCCGAGTAAGGAGGTGGTCATTAAGTTTCGGGAGGTCTCCGTTAAACTGACGTCCAGCAACGTCAGGATCTAGTTTTCCCACAACGAAGGTATGTTGGACATCCTTCCAGTGTCGAGCATCGGGGGGAGTGACCAGGGAGAAGGGTCTGCACTCCTCCAGTGCAGGGCAAGGTTTCCCTTCTTCCACTGCCCTGTGTACAGCTGCGAAGGCCTTTTCCATGAAGGGGAGGATCGCATCCTCAGGTGCGACGTAGGTAGGGGGCTTCTTGCTCAACGCCGGAAGCTTTGAGCAGGTAAAACCCCTACTTTTAAGGGGGTTGGCCATCATAGCCTGGGCCTTCGGGAGATCGAACACTATCACCTCCTTAGGTTCGGTCTCTTCTTTAGAGGCAGGTTCGGATCGAAGCCGGACGTAACAGTCCGGGTAAGCCTCAAAACTTGGGAAGAATAACACTTCTTCCAGGACAACCAAGCCGACTTTCTCACTGATGAAGATCCTGCCCGTTGCGATTGGCATATGCTCGGCATACCTCCAGGGGTTGGCGTGCGAGCATGCAGGGAGGTCCTTAACCGAATTCCTTTTCGGCTCCTTGGAACTTCCCATGGTCATGATGTATTCGTGTGTCTCACGGAGTTTCTTGTCCATGATGGCTTCGAGCGTCCGAAACATCTCCTGGGCGCTGGTTGGGATGGGGTCCGTGGTGGCGGAGGTAGATGGGAGTGATACTTCCGTCGGTGTAGGAGTTGGGGTGGTGGTGGAAGGCGGAGCGACCTCTTGCTCCGACCCAGCGTATTCCACTTGGTCCTACTCATAGTCCAATTCTTCGGCCATGAGGTTCCTCTCCGTTGTCTCCGACACTTCCGACATACATTCCGCGTTGTCGGTATCCAGGCGATACTCGTGCCTGGACTGAGCCATGACAACATCGGGTTCCACCGTGATCTGGACGGTGGGGATCTGATCCTTGGGGACCACAGAGTCTGGGGATGCCTTTGGGAACAGTAAGGCCCTCAAGTCTTCGGTGGCAAGGTACGGTCCAGTGGCGTTCTTCTGGAAGCCACGCACCCATTTGCGTAGCTTCTCTCGAGAAGCGTCCCTAACCTCGGCTGAGGGAGGGTTATTGAACACCTCGACCAGGCGTTCCTGGTAGACCGTACAGTTCAGTGGGTCCCAGAACTTCAGATCACCTTTTTTGTTTGCACAAGGGGCGTGAGTCCTACACGCCGTGTGCCCATAAAAGTGCGGGCGCTTCACTTCACAGAAGCCATGGTCGCACTTCACGTACTCCTCCTGTAAGAGAAAGAGGACATGAGTATGGGGGAGTCATAAGGATGACTTCTATTTTAAGGTTAAGTATTAAGTGATTAATCTTTAACCTACTATTCAGTGGTAGAAATACTGTGACGTTCAGAGAGTGGGCGGAAAAGAAGGAGATACACTTCCTCCGTGTAACCCGCCCGGCCGGTTACCGTAACCTTATCCGTAGGCAATTTGTTGTGACCGAGGACACAGGGCAGAATTCAGCATAGCATGCCGTGAAGGCAGTGGGAATTCTAGTGGGGATTGCCAAGGATATAGAACTGGGACTGAGGCCACTCAGACCCAAGGATTGGGAACGTAGAAGATCCCATAGGGTAACGGTTTCCGGTAACCGGCCGTGCTAAGATACACGTAGCATGCTGGAAATCTGTGATATGCAAGAAGACAGCATGGTTACTAATGGAACGGTAAGGCAATACCTATCCATTATGTAATCAAACCATCTGGTTGCGATGTAGGGCTATCAACATCAGATGATAGCTAGTAGAAGGGGGTGCAAGTCGCCTTGATGCCTCCGGAAGGCTCCGGCAAACTGCCGGCACGCCGGAGGCCGCTCCAGCAGAGTTTCTGGCATTAAGGAAGACAATATAGAAGTCAAGAGTAATACCAGGGTGGCGGCCGCCGGCACAGCGGCGGCACGCCGGCGGGGAGCGGTTGGTGACAGGAACGAGGATGGTTATAGCAGAACCGGACTGCCGGCAGCGGATGCCGGAACTCCGGGGGCCGGCTGGTGGACGGACGACTGAAGCTATGAGGAAAGAGGGAAGGCCATCGGCTAGGCGCCGGCGGCAGGCGGCAGACCCCCGGCACACGGAGGACTGACGGCCCAGAGGGCAAGGGGTAAGTCACCAAGGTAGGAGGTGGGTATCACCGACAGTAGAGGCGGCAAGGGACCGGCACCAGGATAGTGAAAGAGACAGAAGGGGGGGATGTAGGGGTCCGGCCACGGACCCCAAGGCATCCCACCTGAGTGGGTGTACCCATGATAGAGACTAGCCCTATCACCCAGAAGCAGGGGCCGCAAAGGACCGGGAGATAAGGGAGCCCAAGGGAGGGCAGGGAAC
>NC_090738.1:102743077-102753077 GCF_036898095.1 Palaemon carinicauda
CATATTATATATCATTTATGGTTTCTTTTATTACAGATATTAGAATTCTACGGGGGTAAAACATAGGATAAGTCTAAATTTTCTTTTCAGTTCAGTTGAATCCTTGGCTGGCTTACTACATAAGTTCACGAAAAGGAACCACTTTATGAAAGAGTTGTTTAGAATTCTATATACATTTCACTAGATGTTCAATCATTAATAATAATTATGAAAATATGGTGGAATTAACTGAGGACTGTAGACACTCTACTTAAAAAAATATAAGTATTACAGAGGTACTGACCAGTGAAACTCAAAACAGTTAACGTAAGTGTCATTGAACATCAAAACCCCGAATATCCAACAGCATTCCCAACATCACTAACAACCAATGAGTGAGATAGTGTTCTGCTTCATAAATGAATAAAGACTATGGCGTTTTTCAAAGTATGTGGTTAGTGATGCCGACCACTCTAGGGAAGGTTGGTACTCCTATGAGGTCACGATGCCCTTGCCCTTGTTTCATGTTTATAAAAAAAAGACATATTTTATGTAAGGTGAATATGTTGATACTAATCATCTTGGTATATGGGTGTCCTTACGATTTACTTGCATAGAAAATCCCATGAAAACTGAAGCATAGAAATTGAATCGAAGAAAAAATTTCTGTTTACCTTGATACATACTTCATGGATTTTATTTACCGTGCTTTACCAAATTTCTACGAACAGTATCAATCTATTACAATTTTTATATTAACGACTAATTTTAGATATGAAATAGATTCAGAATCACGATAAATCCTCAAATTATTGCAGATCTATAAGTTTGCTAAGGAAGCCAGAGAAACACATTTAAACTGTTTACGCAACTATCTTGCATCACAAAACACTGAGGTTAAAGAAAAAATAACCTGTAGGCTTCTTTAGTAACATAGAGTAATTTAGTTATTTCCTTTGTTATCAGCATTATTGGCTGTAAGAACAATTCGATGATTTTATTTAGTTGAGTTGATTGGTACGTCCTGATGGTTGCTATGTCTGCTGACGTCATATCCTGGTTCTCGCTTTTCACTTACAATAACCGATTTATTTTAGACAAATGCTGCAGTAATACTTCAGTATTGTTACACAGATTCAATATGAGATTTTTTAAGATCACCATCAGTGTACACTGAATTCATTCTATCGCCACAATATTAGAAAAAGTCTTATAAAACACTACTTTGAGAATGGGTACACTTTTATTGGTATCATGGAATCTTATATAGCAAGCAATCTAAAAGTCCATGTAATACATGTAATATTGAATGGAAAACTATTTAGATTTAAGTTTAAATTAAAAAAAAAATTCCTTTCACTAGATAGGGAAGAGAGGGGACGAAGATTTTATGGATTACAAATCGAAATATAGAAATAAAATGAATCAAATAGAATATGTTATCAAGGAATAATTACCGTCAATTGGTAACAGTGGGGAGTAAGCATGGATGAGAGCAAATAAGAATAATAGCTGGCAACGATTCGCCGATAAAAAAACTGAAAAAACTAAAATGTGTTATTCATTTATTCGAATAAACAAAATGATGAAAATTTCGAGACCGAATAGTTATTTTATCAATCATCATCTCTGCTTTCATATCCATCAATTCAAGACTGTACAATCAATGGGTCTTGATTAGCATGGATGTATGTATGTATGTATGTATATATATATATATATATATATATATATATATATATATATATATATATATATATATATATATATATATATATATATATATATATATATATATATATATATAATATATATATATATATATATATATATATATATATATATGTATATATATATATATATATATATATATATATATATATATATATATATATATATATATATATATATATATATATATATATATATATATATATATATATATTTATATATATATTTCATTTTCTTATATAAATTAATTTATATGAAAATTACTCCTGCATAGCATCTCGTATTACATTTGTTTAGTCAAATTATTGTGCTGTCTTGTTCTTGATTATTTACGTACTTGTAAGCTTTATTTATAGATTAAAAGATTAAAGGAGTCTGGTTTCAGTTCCAGTTTCATCAGAATAGATACCACCGGCACGTCAGCCGGGCAAGACTAACCCCCCACACCCTTCTCATTAAACAGCTTAAAATTACGGTCCTAGTCGGGATCGATCTGTTACCATGAGAATGCTAGGCGAACACGTTACCACTGTACTATTGCCCTTTCCTTTGAACTTTAGATACACATCTTTATCCTTCTCCTTTATGGCTGCCCCATATATCACCAATAATGTATCGCAAGCAATTTGCAGGGGAGAGATCATGCATTTCAATGTATATTAAAATCGTTATTTTTGCATACTATTCGATATCAGTTTACTATTATAGTGAATATTCATTAGTATTGAATTAGAAAAACGATAGAAGTTCATAAGAAAGGTTAAACATTAATTTACAAATGCTACCCCTGAATGAACTCTGTAATCTGTAGCTTTCATCAAATGTATATAGAAATGTTAGTAAAATACAACAAATAAATGTATTGGAGAAAAGTTTGAAACATACAATGAATGTATGGAAATCAGATAATCATTAAAATTCATTGCATTGTATATCAAAAAGATAATCTGATTAATCATATACATCATATACATTTGTATATATGCATACAAAAACATGTACATACATACATACATACATACATACATACATACATACATACATACATACAGTATATATGCACATAAACATATACTGTTCATATATATGTGTATCTATATATATATATATATATATATATATATATATATATATATATATATATATATATATATATATATATATATATATATATATATATATATATATATATGTGTGTGTGTGTGTGTGTGTGTGTGTGTGCAAATATTTTTATATGTATATCTGCTCCATAAATCGCTCTTCATTGGTGAGGCCATTTTCTAACAGTATACCATAAACCCTTAAAGCCATGTAAATGTTATCCAGAACAGTCATTGTAGACCTGATTGGTAGTTCTAGTATTAACTTAATAATAATAATAATAATAATAATAATAATAATAATAATAATAATAATAATAATAATAATAATAATAATAATAATAATAATAATAATAATAATAATAATAATAATAATAATAATAATATCGTTATTGTTGTTTTTTGGTAATTTGTGGTTGTGGTTGTTGTTGTAACATTAGTAGGAAATGCAGGATGGTATAAGCTGGAGGGATCCATCAGGGAAATTATCTAGTAAAGAAAATAAAGAAACTAAATATGAGAAATAGGGAATATATCTTTTTTACTATTTAAAGATCGGCACCAACGTTAAAATAGATCTGTCATAAATAAACTATGAAGAGAGACTTGCGTTAACATACTCTACATTAAATACATTTGCAGCTAGTTTAAATTTCTGAAGTTCGCCTATTCAACTTAAGGTTAGGAAGATCATTCCACAAATGGTCACAGCTAGAGTGAAACTTCTAGAATACCTCGAAGTGTTGACTCTTATGATGGGGGAGGCATGACTTAGAATTAACTGCAAACTTAGTAATACGCACTGCATGGTACAGCCTGGGAAGATCTGAATGCGATGGATGGGAATTATTATAGATTGTTTTACAATAATGTAGAATTATTTACAATAATTGTCCATAAATACTTGTCTGTTATTCGACGAACTAATTTAATTGAAAATTTATTTTAATTCTAACGAAATGTAACTAAATTTTAATTCATAGTGTAAAGAGCAGAAAGATAAAAATTACAAAAACAGAAAACTAAAGTAAAAAACGGAGATTGATAAGAGAAAATGTTATAGTAGTTAATTAATGAATTGTCATCTATTGTTAACATTGTAAGAAAAGCGTGAATGAGATCTAAAAAAAAAAATAATCTGTAACTATTCGCTGAAAATTGCAGACAAATTGGTATTATTTTAATTGTTTCGTACAGTGGATTTATATTCTTAAATACCACGTTTGTATATGTTAAAGTATTTAATTGAAGAATTGTTCAGCCAATGCATATATGTTTGTTTACGCTAAGTTTTGGTATTTGTAAGAGTTGTAAATGGCTTTATGAACCAGTAACACGAAGCATTAGTAAACAGCACAATCACCAACCTATCAGCTCTTACATAATTTATGCCATTAACAACCAATGGCTGTGCTGAACTTTACCATGAAATATTATTATTATTATTATTATTATTATTATTATTATTATTATTATTATTATTATTATTATTATTATTATTATTATTATTATTATTATTATTATATTGGTGCGTTTTTTTTTTGGCATATTGAAGCAGAAATAAATATATTTTTTTAAATGCATATTTTTTGGCTAGTTATAGGTATACTCAAATATTGTAGCCAGAAATAAATTGCCTTTAATTTTCAATGTTTAATCGAATTGATATTTTGATCATTGTATACAAAATTACACTGAATAATTGAACTAATATCTTTCAGAATATCAGATAACAGACCATGATCATCCAAAAATATGTAGCATTGATTAATTATTCGAAAATTTAATTTACTTCTGGACAGTAATAACCCAATCATCAATCCTTCGTATCCTTCAATTCATGAGAATATTATCATTGTTCTCATACCCTTGGTTCTTATCTTAATTTATTTCATCTACATGCACATTTTCTTTATACATATCGCCTTTTCTATCTATATATGTATTTTTATTAGGTTGATTATCTTATTATTTATCAATTTATTCATTCTTTGTGTAATTATTCATTCAGGGTTTTTACACGTCATTGTTTTTTTTAACGTACTTTATTGTCTTATATATATATTATATATATATATATATATATATATATATATATATATATATATATATATATATATATATATATATATATATATATATATATATATATATATATATATATATATATATTAATATATATATAAAGTGTATATGGCATGTGTGTAAACACTGCTATGCAATGGATATGAAAAGTCTTCTACGTTTTTCCTCTCATCCTATTTTTGCTCTTATAGCAATTTACTTACAAAGCGAATCTATGAATATTGAAGCAGAAAAAAAACGTTAAATTTAAGCAAAATGGTTGAATGTTAATTTACAAACCTTGCTCCAAAGGTTACTTCCGTGGTTTTAATCATGTAGTTTTTATCAAATTCATATATCAATTAAAATGAAATTTATTAACAATTCTTTATTGTATCACTAAGAATCGGCAAGTCATCACATTTTCTTGACATTGCAAAAAAGATGGATATGATGAAGATAATATTTTTTATCCTGAACTTATCTTTGAACGTATGTTTACATAATAATTTCGAATATATTGTCATATAAATTCTTTGACAGGCAATTTTCCAAGGATTTCTCTAACGGCATGGCATAAAACCCTTAAGATGCATGTGAATATTATGAGTTTTTTCGAAGATGCCATTAGTTCCAGAGACGATTTGATCCTCTTTTGTTTACTACTGCTGACGTCACGTCCAATGCCATTTTTCACTTTAGTTTTCCTCTGGAAGAATGTTCATGAAAGTTACTTTATAAAAAGTACCTGGTATTATCTTGTGATTCAAACGTCATATGTTTGAATTATATTTTTTGGGGTTATCAATTAATGCAAAACTTATTTCATAGAGATTATGTGAGGGAAAACGGTCTTCTAAAAAGTTTAATTATTTTTAACACTTCATCTGGTGCTGTGGGAACTACTGTAGTACACTATCAAGTATTATGCTTTATAGGAAATTACATTTAAAAATATTTATATTTTATCTAAATTCTAGCTAATATAATTAATTTCCTGGGATAAAGATAAGAAAATTAAATATTGTTCAAATATATAAAACAAAACCAAATATTAGAATAAAGTGTACCCGTTGGTAGAGATTAATTTACGATATTTTAGCAAAAAATAAATGTAAGCAGGAAGGAAATAGTTTAAAAGGTAACTGGCAACTGTTAGGCGATATGATCATTCAAATAACTATCAATAGATTCTTAACTTTTACCTCTATTCTTCAATGAAACATTTGTATATATTAAACTAAGTTATAGCACAATGAAACCAATTTTACTTTATGAACATTTAAACTATGTTTTCCTATTTTTATTTGCAGTAGTCAACGGCTGCTACAAGAACACCACGACCACCAATCAGCTCTAAGGTAAGTGACGTCACCAAATTGTCTTTGGAAGACTTCAACATCACTTAAGTAGAGAGTTCCTTCCACTTATGAAATGCATTCACAACTTTATCAGTTTTCCACATTTTACTTCCATCAATGTACAGTAGGTTTGCATATGTGTACATTCATATATGTATTTGTGTATGTATGTTTATATGCTTGTATGCCATTGTTACTGTCCATCCAAAAAGGATACACAGAGATCAATGTTAAGTGTTTCCGGGAACCAACTTTCGAGACGTGTGTAATAAGTAAAAATTAGACGTTCATACTATCGATTAAAAATTCTGTTGCTATCAGTTTCAGTTAATTGCACAAATGCTTTCTTTTTGCAAACCTGAACTGCGTTTGATATCCTAAGCAAAATATATTCACAAGAGATATTTTAAAACTTAATTATTTTATCATGCTATTCCTATACCCTAGGTCGTTCTAATTTTATTTTGGGAGACACTGGTTTTTGTGCATTTTTTTAAAATTTATTAATGATATTGATTATACTGATTATGTTTGTCATGGCATATTTTATAATTATTTTATAAACTGGGTTACATATTTTTTTGACGAATTATCTTTGTCAGTGAAAGTTTGTTTCGTAAAGAAAATATTCGTGTGCATACACACTACTGTATGCAATCCGTGAAAACTGAAGGCCAAATATTTAGATATGCATACAAACACACACACATAGGTTCAGCCCTTCCCACCTCCGCCCCTTCCCCCCTTTCCTAACTAGAACACGGCAGTTGTGGTTTCTCTCGCGGTAACCCCTCTCGCCAAAGTATGACTACTTCTTCCCCTATCCTAGGGACGGGTAGAGAATAAGTAGTTAACGTCTAGCAATGCCGCTCAGCGTGGCCGGAAAAAAAATATATATATATATATATATATATATATATATATATATATATATATATATATATATATATATATATATATATATATATATATATATATATATATATATATATAATATATATATATATATATATATATATATATCGCCAGACACTTGCTCTTTATTTTATATTATAATATATATATATATATATATATATATATATATATATATATATATATATATATATATATATATATATATATATATATCGCCAGACACTTGCTCTTTATTTTTATATATATATATATATATATATATATATATATATATATATATATATATATATATATATATATATATATATATATATATATATATATAAATATATATATATATATATATATATATATATATATATATATATATATATATATATATATATATATATGATAAATTTTGCACATTTTTACGTGTTTTTCATATTCAATTAAGCCATATATATTTTTGATATATTAATGTCTGGATTCTCTTAACAACCTCGGGATCACAGAC
Source organism: Palaemon carinicauda (assembly GCF_036898095.1). NCBI lineage: Eukaryota > Metazoa > Arthropoda > Malacostraca > Decapoda > Palaemonidae > Palaemon > Palaemon carinicauda. The sequence goes on from NC_090738.1 coordinate 102,750,727, forward strand.
CCAGGCGAAATCTCACAAAGACAAGAGCTTGGCTCCGGCCGGGAATTGAACCCTGGTCGGCAAGCTTATATAGACAGTGACTAACCCACTTGGCCACGAACAAAGATAAAAGTCAATGACAATTCTACTGTACTTATGCCTGTCGAATTCAGGTATTTTGTACTTAGAATTGAAATCAACCCATCTTCATCATCGTAGCTAATTGGTAGTTTGTTACTTGGCATTCAATTAATGATAAATTTTGCACATTTTTACGTGTTTTTCATATTCAAATAAGCCATATATATTTTTGATATATTAATGTCTGGATTCTCTTAACAACCTCGGGATCACAGACCCAGGCGAAATCTCACAAAGACAAGAGCTTGGCTCCGGCCGGGAATCGAACCCTGGTCGGCAAGCTTATATAGACAGTGACTAACCCACTTGGCCACGAACAAAGATAAAAGTCAATGACAATTCTACTGTACTTATGCCTGTCGAATTCAGGTATTTTGTACTTAGAATTGAAATCAACCCATCTTCATCATCGTAGCTAATTGGTAGTTTGTTACTTGGCATTCAATTAATGATAAATTTTGCACATTTTTACGTGTTTTTCATATTCAAATAAGCCATATATATTTTTGATATATTAATGTCTGGGTTCTCTTAACAACCTCGGGATCACAGACCCAGGCGAAATCTCACAAAGACAAGAGCTTGGCTCCGGCCGGGAATCGAACCCTGGTCGGCAAGCTTATATAGACAGTGACTAACCCACTTGGCCACGAACAAAGATAAAAGTCAATGACAATTCTACTGTACTTATGCCTGTCGAATTCAGGTATTTTGTACTTAGAATTGAAATCAACCCATCTTCATCATCGTAGCTAATTGGTAGTTTGTTACTTGGCATTCAATTAATGATAAATTTTGCACATTTTTACGTGTTTTTCATATTCAAATAAGCCATATATATTTTTGATATATTAATGTCTGGATTCTCTTAACAACCTCGGGATCACAGACCCAGGCGAAATCTCACAAAGACAAGAGCTTGGCTCCGGCCGGGAATCGAACCCTGGTCGGCAAGCTTATATAGACAGTGACTAACCCACTTGGCCACGAACAAAGATAAAAGTCAATGACAATTCTACTGTACTTATGCCTGTCGAATTCAGGTATTTTATACTTAGAATTGAAATCAACCCATCTTCATCATCGTAGCTAATTGGTAGTTTGTTACTTGGCATTCAATTAATGATAAATTTTGCACATTTTTACGTGTTTTTCATATTCAAATAAGCCATGTATATTTTTGATATATTAATGTCTGGATTCTCTTAACAACCTCGGGATCACAGACCCAGGCGAAATCTCACAAAGACAAGAGCTTGGCTCCGGCCGGGAATCGAACCCTGGTCGGCAAGCTTATATAGACAGTGACTAACCCACTTGGCCACGAACAAAGATAAAAGTCAATGACAATTCTACTGTACTTATGCCTGTCGAATTCAGGTATTTTGTACTTAGAATTGAAATCAAACCCATCTTCATCATCGTAGCTAATTGGTAGTTTGTTACTTGGCATTCAATTAATGATAAATTTTGCACATTTTTACGTGTTTTTCATATTCAAATAAGCCATATATATTTTTGATATATTAATGTCTGGATTCTCTTAACAACCTCGGGATCACAGACCCAGGCGAAATCTCACAAAGACAAGAGCTTGGCTCCGGCCGGGAATCGAACCCTGGTCGGCAAGCTTATATAGACAGTGACTAACCCACTTGGCCACGAACAAAGATAAAAGTCAATGACAATTCTACTGTACTTATGCCTGTCGAATTCAGGTATTTTGTACTTAGAATTGAAATCAACCCATCTTCATCATCGTAGCTAATTGGTAGTTTGTTACTTGGCATTCAATTAATGATAAATTTTGCACATTTTTACGTGTTTTTCATATTCAAATAAGCCATATATATTTTTGATATATTAATGTCTGGATTCTCTTAACAACCTCGGGATCACAGACCCAGGCGAAATCTCACAAAGACAAGAGCTTGGCTCCGGCCGGGAATCGAACCCTGGTCGGCAAGCTTATATAGACAGTGACTAACCCACTTGGCCACGAACAAAGATAAAAGTCAATGACAATTCTACTGTACTTATGCCTGTCGAATTCAGGTATTTTGTACTTAGAATTGAAATCAACCCATCTTCATCATCGTAGCTAATTGGTAGTTTGTTACTTGGCATTCAATTAATGATAAATTTTGCACATTTTTACGTGTTTTTCATATTCAAATAAGCCATATATATTTTTGATATATTAATGTCTGGGTTCTCTTAACAACCTCGGG
>NC_090738.1:102758077-102768077 GCF_036898095.1 Palaemon carinicauda
TTGAATAACAACCCCAGCATTATATCCCGCATTTGACATCCTCAGACGATTTCGCTTTCAAGGAAACGGAAGTAAATATTTGTCAGACTCCGCTGCAGCATCCAGCCAGACGCTGGAATGAATCTTAGATCAACAAGGAGAGGCCTCAATCAAGGCTTAGCTCGTTCTGCATGAAATCACTTCGTTACGGAATCTGTGCCCTCATGTCGCACATAAACGAGATATTAATTACTGCTGCTGATGACAGCCGCCTCAGCGGGGCACCTCTTGGAAGCGCCAGATCTCTCTCTCTCTCTCTCTCTCTCTCTCTCTCTCTCTCTCCCTTTACGCTGCTAAGGATGATGTGAAGAGTAGAATGAATATTTTAATTATGCCAAATATATTCCATGAACTAGAAATCAATTATATATAATTAGCAATTGATTAAGGCATTCTGACCCAAAGTTCAGTTCGAATGTAATCGTAAGGATAATTTGAAAAATATTGACTATTTTCATTAGACCAAATAGATTCTATGAATTAGAAATCAATTATATGTAATAAGCAATTGATTATGACAATGTAACCCAAAGTACATTACGAATGTTCTCTTAAGGATGATTTGGAAAATAGTATGATTATTCTTATAAAAAATAGATTCTACAAGCTAGAACATTAAAGATGTTTCTACTAAATAATTATGGAATTTCTAACATAGAGTTTAGTTCGAATATTCTCCTAAAATTGAAAATCTTTTGCCTGCTCTCTAGCTCAATTTATTCTTTTTCTGTTAACTAAAATTGAAAATATATCTCTTGCTGTTGTTCTGTTTACGATCAGTCTCGGTTGATCTTTTCAGGAACAGAGAAAATTTGCTGTTTTGATTAATGTAGAATAAACTTATGCTAACTAAGAGATTGGACTCAGATAAATAGAAGAAAGTCAGAGATGATGAGAATGGAGTATGCAATGGAAGATGAAATATCATTGGAGTGAGAAAGGATTAATGAGGTAGAATCATTTAAATATTTAGGAACTATGATCTTCATTAGAGGGTCTTCAGAATTGGAGTTTCATTAAAGATTAAATAAAAAGCAAATCAGACAATGTCTAGGTTAAATAAAATGTGATAATCAAATCATCTGATCTTATACAAAAATCAGGATATATATCAGCTTAGTGAGATCGGTGTTACTGTATGGACATGAGTCCTGGTATGACAGTGAAACCATATCCAACAGATTTCGTAGATCTAAGAACAAAGCCCTCAGAAGAATATTGGGAATTGAATGTCAGGACAGGATTAGAAATGAAACTATAAGAGATTACCCAAGTGCCATATATGGATGAGATCATGGTGAGGGGCAGCTAGAGAGGGTTTTGTCATGGTCTTCGCACTCACCAAACGTTCAGCTGGGCTCCACGAGGCTTTACAAGAGTTGGAAGATCAACACCTACATGGCTGAGTACTATGAAACGTGAAGGAGGAGAGGACGATTGGAAAAGTATTGATTTAAAAGTTCAAGATAGAAATGACCAACGAAATCTCACCTAGTCCCTTTGTGTCAATTGAACTAAATCTTTATAAAAGTCAGAATTACATTTTGATATAAGTTAGAGTTTATTTTTTCTATTTCAGTCTGAGTTACATTTTGAATTTCAAAAGGCTTATTGAACAGCAAATGACTAAAGACCTAAGCCTATTCCCCAGAGTGTCAATAAACAACATTTTATATAAGCAAATGTTATATTAAGAAGAATAACCCGAGAATTCTTCAAAGTATTAAAATAAAAAAAAAATAAAAAAATAAAAAACTCCCTACAGTCCTGAACAACTTCAACCTTTCCGACGCCCAGATATACTGTAGAGCCTCCCTCCCTCCAGCCGCATCGCTTTCTCCATTTCAACCTAGTTTAGACTATTCATCTCGTTAGTCGCCCTTTTAAGCTTCCCTCCAAAGGCTGGCAGCTTCTCGCCTCCCCTTTTGAACTTCATTTCGGTGGAAGAGTTGCTTCTTTTTGGGGCTCCTTTGAACGCCCTTCTGCCCGACACCTGTCTCGCTATTGATTAGCTCTTCCGGGTGTCATTGATCTTGCTTTGAACTACTGCCGCTTCACTCTCCTGGCATATGTCGGCTGTTTTCAGATGTGTGATACATACATACATACATACATACATACATTATATGGTTGCATGTAATATATATATATATATATATATATATATTATGAGAGAGAGAGAGAGAGAGAGAGAGAGAGAGAGAGATATTATGAGAGAGAGAGAGAGAGAGAGAGAGAGAGAGAGAAATATGTGTGTATGTATATATGAGAGAGGTATGTCTGTGTATATATATATATATATATATATGAGAGAGAGAGAGAGAGAGAGAGAGAGAGAGAGAGAGAGAGATAAATTAGGTTATGATGAAAAATATTCAAAAACTCCGAAGAAAGATTCACGAAGAGTTTTTAATTAAAGCATATTGAAGTCGGAAATCTAATTTCTTCTCCCACCAGACTTCTATTTTTGCTCCGAGTAACAACTTCTCCTGGAGAGATGTAAAATCCTGTAGGTATTTTAAATTTAGTCCCTTAGGAAATATTATTTTTTTTCTTTACCTTCTACCCATATCTATATAGGTTCCTGTTTGTTGAATTATTTTTCTTTTTTCTCTTTAGGTTTTATCCATTTGTATATGGGTCGCTGTTTCTTATCGGCCCATATACCTATATGTTCTATGGAGTTAATATTTCTTTGTTTTATTACATCTATCCCAAGATCATGAAACTCCTAGACTATCAAATGTTGGATCGGTGGAACTTCAAAAGTTCAAACTTGCTGCGAATATTTTTATGTTGTTAGATCAGGCTGACATAAATCTTTTTCATAGTTTATGTTTTGGAAGATCTGTTTAATTGTTGTTACTATTATAAAATTATTTCATTTCAATTGTTCATATTTCTCTTGGAGTTTATTCATTTCCATATTTCCTTTCTTCATTGGGATCTTTTTCCTTGTTGAAGCCCTTGGGCTTATACGATCCTGCTTTTCCAACTAGGGTTGTAACTTAGCTAATAATAATAATAATAATAATAATAATAATAATAATAATAATAATAATAATAATAATAATGAGGATGATGAGGATGATCAAGATGAAAACATGTTCGGGGTAAAGTAAGGTAATACCGTAGCTCTGTCATACTCCCACATGCTATTGTACAGTTCTATTGCTTAATTCATCTTTGTCCTCAAGGATAAATTAGATATGTGTAATTTATTAAAAAAGATGATTAGATATTAAGCACAAAATACAGTTTATCAAATATTAGGAATTCCCCTTTTTTATCAGTACAAAGACATGATTAAATTGCATTCAGGAAACAATTATAATAAATATAGTCAAATGGGATCCCATTAAATCGAAGAGACAAAAGCGAAAACACCATTAAGATTCTCTCATTGCGTCGATGGTAAAAGGTGCCTGAGTCATTAATGACATCAGAAGGACGTAATGGAAGACGAGAATGGGATGTAGTCACCGCTATTATCTCTCAGACAGACAAAAGCATCTCAGTCCTTTTGAAAGCATTAACAAGCACGAACAAAGGAAGCCATAGAAATAGCCTTTCATGATATTCTTCCGAAGGAGAAGAAGAAGAAGAAGACAGCAGTCGATTGGTAAAATCTGGTGATTCATCCCCTGTCCCTTCAGGATACTGTGTATTTCAAAGGCAATGCCTCGTGAATGATATGCCAGCAGGGGAGTGACTGTACGCAGGAGGGGGAATACCCAGGGTAAGGGGGCCGTCTACCTGGAGGCAGGAGGTGTGATTAATTCAAGGTCTACTCTCGGTAGATAAATGGATTTCCTCCATATTAGAATTTCGGGCAGAATCGTGACTCCTCTGCAGCTCTGTGAAGTCAGATAGTTTCAATTCCATCGTTCAGTGGTGCTCTTCATTGAATATAATTCTGTTTTTGTCTTTTATTAATTTTTACTAATAAGATAAACTACTTGCACTTGCCTATGGTTTTTAATATTTTTTTTCAATTAGCAGTGTTATTTTGAAGTAATCTTTGATCCTATTGATAGTATTTGAAAAATAAGAACTCATTTCCGAAATTCTATCAGTTTTTACATTATTGCTTATGTTTGAAATATCCCTATATATATTTCTTTTTCAATGTTTTTCCCTGAAATAGGTCTCCCTTTTATTTTTCAATAGTAGATAATCAAAAATAATATTCTTTTTTTAATCAGTGAATGGTAATAACGTCCCTCTATCACGAGAAATATTACTTAAGCATAACCTGTGTTCAGAGGATCAGCAAAGCAATCATTTATATATATATATATATATATATATGTGTGTATATATATATATATATATATATATAATGTATGTATATATATATGTATATATATGTATATATATATACATATACATATACATATGCATATATATATATATATATATATATGTATATATATATATATATATATATACATATATATATATATATATATATATTTATATTTATATACAGTAATACCTTGAGATGTGAGCATCCCAACATACGAGCAATTTGAGATATGAACAAGCTGCCTAGTAAATTTTTGCATTGCAATACAAGCAAAAACTTGAGATACGAGGACGCTTGCAGATTCTTACGCTAGGTGGCCAAGTGTATGGGAGCTGCAATCAAGGCCCACAATGCTCGTTCATTTCACGTGATATCTGATGTTTGAACGCATTTCCAAGCATCGCCTGTACAGTTTGCATTATTTACGTGTTTTTAACGATAATTTGGGGCCAATCAACTCAATAGTCATGGGTTCAAAGTGAGTGGAAACCAGGGCAGTGATAGGAAAAAGTGCATGATGACGATTGAGGTGAAATGTCAAATTATCAAGAAGCGCGAGTGGTGTACGAACGTTTGTACTGGCCTGCCATTACCAAAGGAGTACATCTACAATATGTACCATTCTCAAGCAGAGGAGTGCTATTAGGAGGACGAAGCCTTTGAATAGCCTAACCATCCTTTCGAAGCTATGAAGTAATGTAAATGATTAGATGAAGAAGATTCTGTTGTTGTGGATTAAGGAGAAGCAGTTGATGGGAGATAGCATGACTGAAGCAATCATCTGTGAAAAGGCCAGGGAAATCTACAGAGACTTGAAACAGAGGGAAATAGCCGATCATGGGGAGACATCGACGCTAGTGGAGACTTTCAAAGCCAGTCGCACTGATTTGATAACTTCAAAAAGCAAACTAGGATCCACTTGGTTGTGAGGCATGGGTGAGCTGCAAAATCTGACGTGAAAGCCACGGAGGAGAACGTCAATCGTTTTGCCTCGCTTGTTGCTGAAGAAGACTACATCCCCCAACGAGTCTTCAACTGCGATGAAACTGGCCGTTTTTGGAAGAAGATGCCCTGGGGGACATTCATCATGGCTGAGAAGAAACTGCTGGGCCATGAAACCACAAAGGATCGACTGACTTTAGCCTCGTGTGCCAATGCCAGCGGTGACTGTAAGGTCAAGTCACTGCTGGTGTACCACTCAGAGATACCCATGTGCTTTCAAGAGCCAAAGGATTTTGAAAAGAAAAACTTTGTCATGTGGCACACAAATCCTAAAGTGTGGGTTTCGAGATAATTTTTCAAAATATGTTAATCTGTGCTTTGGTACAGCAGTCGAAAAGTATTTGTTAGAGAATAACCTGCGGTTGAAATATCTTTTGATCCTAGACAATTCCCCTGGTCACCCTCCCGGTCTTGAAGAGCACACTCTTGATGAATTAGTTTTTCTAGGTCCTCTATCTCCTACCCAATACAACCGCACTCCTCTAGCCCACGGACCAACAGGTCATTTCCAACTCCAAGAAACTCTACATAAAACAAACTGGGTAATTATTAAGAACTATTCAAGACAGCCTCTTACTTCGATTCTTTAACAGGGATACGAGAGAGTTCTGTAAAAAACAAAAAGAAATACTGGTGATTGAAATAATATGCTCTTTACAAAAATAAATATATTTTATAAGAAATTACAACACTTTGAAAGAATTTACATAACCTGAAACACTAAATCTGAACAAATCTTAAACTAAGACAAGAAAATATTACACTCTCAAAATTATATGATCACTTGACTCGAAATATTAATTCTGAGCAAAACCTTGGAATAAGACAAGAAAATAATACTTATATATAATCACTTGATTCGCAATATTAAATCTATACAAAACCATAGTCTAAGACAAGAGAATATTACACTATGAAAATTAGATAATCACTTGTTTCGCTGAAAATTAAATTTTACACAAACACCCAATCTTTATAATTAATGAAAATAGTTACCCTTTAACACTAATGATTAAACTCTCATAGAAATTACATAAAGTAAGTGATAAACATACGCGTTTTTAACTCACGTGAAGTAATTGAACAGTTAAGCCAAACTAAATGCACTTCACATATTCATATACATCTCCCAGGACCATTTACAAAAAAATTTATAATGCTAGCATGTATAATAATACAATAAATTTGAAATAACTTTAAAAGTTGTAGTAACGTTTTAACACACTACACAAATATATATCAGGCAAAAACTTAATCACTTTGGAGAGGACACAAACTTGAGGTACTTGACAGAGAGGATATTGGCTCTTACACAGGACAGGCTAGTTCTCTTCATTCCTACGCATTCCTAGGGGCACATATATATTGACTCAGTTATTCTAGATCCTTCTTTGTCAGAGGGTCTAGATGCTTGGGGGCTGGCTCTAGCGGCGTAAGGTTACCAACTAGGTAAAAAATAATGGGGAACGAACTTTGCTTGCAAGGTAACCCTCTCTCAGCTAGGTCCATCCCCCTCTGTCCTCAAACATTGAAAAAAGATTAAACTAATGCTGGGGCTTTCAAGAACCTTCCAAAACACGTGGCAAATATAATAAATGCGTAATTCCTCACAAACATGACGCAATACCATAAAAAATTTACATAAACCCATGTTTGCACCTCGTATAGTTCGTGCAACACACTTAATTGAGATCACGTAAGCCTCCGTAGCAAAATATGTGAAATAAAAAGTTAATTCTTCAATATAACGTAAACTTGAATATACTGAATTGAATGAAGAATACAATTAAATGAACAAGGAAAATTTTACATAATTCACATACAAATACTTAACACTACAAGAGAGGAACTCACCTTATGAGCTGGGTATTCTCCTCTTAAATACACAAATGAAATACATAAAAAAATTATTTACTCTAAACTAGACCAGCTTCGTAAGTATATATATATATATATATATATAGATAGATAGATTAGTGTATTATATCTATATACATGTGTATCTTGTATATATATATATATATATATATGTGTGTGTGTGTGTGTGTGTATATATGTATATATATATATGCATTTTATATATATATATATATATATATACAGTCACGCAGATTATGTTAATTAATAACCACAACCTTGAAATAACCCAAATAGGATCTAACGTGGGTGGAAAACTTTCCAGTTTGTGTAATCGATGGAGGAGAAGATTACATTTCCAGTAGATGAAGATTACTTGGATATAAACGACATTTATTCGGACTAAATGAGATCTAATAATGTATAATTATCTCTAAGCTCTTTTCTGATTACCTCACAAAGTCTGTGAATTCCCTGATTGAAAAGATATCTTCCCCAAACCACCCACTAATATTGGCTTTATTCTCACCATGATACACGGGGTAATGCGTTATGTTACTCTGGGAGGAAAGGTGTATTATAACTATCCAATACATTCACATAATATCATATAAATACTTTTTGGTTAAGTATTTTTTTTTTTTTTTCATTTTCGTGATCTGATGCTAGGTGTTAGGCTTACTTCTCCGGTTTTCGGCAATGATTTGTGGAGTGAGGTTGCAAGTCCCTAGCATTGGTCACACTTGGTTAACACACAAGTTTCTGAAAACTGGTCAACATCAGTAATATTAGGACGACTTTTTTATACTCTTGACAGTGAGGCATTTGTTAATCGAATGCCCCACTTATAGAACCTTATGAAATAGATCTGTTAGAGGCTCGAGGTGAGGAGGACAGGTTCATCCTTGCTACGATTTTTGGACAGGATATGTTATACTATGATAGCGGTATTCTTTAGATTTATTTCTGTAGCAAGTCTTCTGAAATCAATTTTAATTTTATAAGGACATCTTTACTTATGGTTTTGAAATGAATACTCTTTATTCTTAATTATAACAAATAATATCAGCATCTATGACCTCTGATGCCAGAGAAATTCTAAATCAAGCAATCAATCAGTCACCTTATAATATGTATGTTCAGGCTGTATTCTTTAATTATTATTGATCACCCATCCAAGTATTGACTTGTCCTTACGTTAGAGCAAGGGAGAGAAGCAATAGAAATGGGATATGGAAACAATGACGGGTTTTATGCCTGGTCTTTTGCTTCTTCCTCTTCTTTATTTCTTATTTTAATCCAGAAGATTTAAAAACAATCGATAACAAGAAAGATGGAATTTACGAGCATGAAGGCTGACTGAAGGATGGTTTAAATCAGGTTCATACAATACAAATAAATTTCCCCTCTTGGATGTCGTCATGGCGACTATTCAACTCAACGTGGTCAGTGTTTTAATTTTTTTATTCATTCTGTTTGTTGCATGGCAAGGAATTTTAATATATTTCTATATGATAAACATACCACGGTATCCATATACTTCTTGTGTATTTAACAATTATATTCTTCTGTCAATAACGTCTACGTTTAAGCCTGGGAAAATTTTCTTTCATCCCTTTTTTAGGACTTTAGGAAGATATGTAACGGACTCTGATAATTCACTAAGCTTTGTTGCATCAACAACTGGACCACAGTTTTATGTATATAAATCTACATTACAGTGAAAAGGCGATAATTTCCCAAGTAAATCTTTAATACGGACGAGATAAACTGTGGAGAGGGAAGTTGGTAGTGATGCTATAAGAAGAATGACATTGCTTACATTGTATATGGTCATGCATTAGAGTAAATTAATCAAGAGAAAATTAGATCAAGGGAGAAAAAAAGTGTACCTTCGTAATATCAATAGTCTTATTACGAAACAAAATGGCATATTGACTGATGTGATAAAACTTCATTAGATTCCAAAACATAATAAAGAAAAAACATCAATATTTTGATTAATGGGAAATAATGAGAAACGAGTAACTCAAATAAGATCTAACAAAACTCATACTATACCACTTCACCATTTCCCCTCTTTCACCAAACCTACCTTTCCTCCTGGGTCAAAACACAGAGAGAGAGAGAGAGAGAGAGAGGAGAGAGAGAGAGATGAGAGAGAGAGAGAGAGAGAGAGAGAGAGAGAGATAGTATTGTAGATCAAAAGATTTTTGAAGTGCGGTTTGGGGTAAGATTGGTTCTTCAAATGCTAGACTTAAGGATAGAATAAAAGCTTTTATTATCAAGTTTCTTTACCATCTCCCTGTACATTACATACATATATACACCTGAAATGAAACTACATATGAGAGGTAAAAGAGTACACATAGATTACATTTTCTAATCACAGGCCTCTTTGAACAAGAAATTGTTTAAACCAGACTCATCTGACTGCAATCAAAAGAATAAGATGGTTTTCTTAACGTTCCCATTTCACCCGAAATTCTACACTGAAAACCATCTGAAGCCTGACCCGGCTTCCTATAGAGGTCAAAATAAAAACAAAGCCTTTTCTGATTCGGGAAGTACAGTGAACTAATGATCTATTTCAATCCGGTTTGCCAACCATCCTCTCTCTCTAGGCAAAAAAAAAAAAAAAAAAAAAAAACGTTCGTTAAATTCATATTTCGAGATTGCGATCAATGAGCCTCGAGTCTCGGCGGAGCAATTAACGTTTCAAAATGCATCATCCTTGAACGTTGAGGGGATTCATCACTGACCTGAACGATAGTTCGGCTATGTAATATTTTT
>NC_090738.1:102778077-102788077 GCF_036898095.1 Palaemon carinicauda
GTGGCAGAGACAAGGGATATTGACAATGCCCTAGAGATATGACAAAACCTCCTCCTCCCTAGCTCACAAGGTTGATGAGGTTTCAGACACTACAAGAAACTACAGAGCTTGACTGGGACTCAAACTCCAGTCTGAAAGATCACCAGGAAGGGGCAATGCTACAAGGTCACATCAGCTCCACAAAAATGCCTTTAAAATGTAGTGAAAGTGGCAATGAATAACAATGAGAATAAAATGGGTAAAAAAATAAACTAAGTAATAGGATTGTATTTTATTAATTTGGGCTAGAAGGCCTGCCACTGGGGTCTGGGAGACCATTGAGGACCCATGTGCAAGGAAAAGTTAAAAAAGTTGAGACACCAAGATGGAAGAACGTAAGTGAGAACAAGTGTAGTAGAAGGCTAAAATGTGAGTGCAGCCAAGGGAAGAAATGGACGTTGCACTGATCTTAATGTAAAGCTTACTGCGCTCAGTCGGAGGAGTACTGACGGCACTAACCTACTACGGGAACAGGAACAAAATGAAGATAAACACCAATGAAATTACCAGCTACTTCATATTTGCCTTTAGATGGTAGATACCAGTCTGGGGCAACCCTCCTCCTCCTCCACCACAACCGCTACGGGTTTCCTCTTTTTATTCTTTAATTTGAAATATATTTTTTTTCATAGTTTTTTTCTTTTTTATTCCTCTTTTCAAAATTGAAATCAAAGTGGAAGGGAAACGTGTTTACTTCTTTTTCGGGCGATATGCAAATGGTAGGCTTTTTAGTTTTATATGGCGAGAGAAGCAGAAATAGGCTAGATAACAGGTAGAGAGAATAACTGGTGGATATCTAATAAAATGTTTCAGCCTTTACCAAGTGCGATTATTTCGCCTAAACAAAAATTTTTCCATGTTATTATTCAATATATTTCGATGAAACAATGGTCGCTCACTGATGAATTCTTCTGTAAATACGAAGGATGTGCTTAAAAATGACCTCGTTGAAGTCTAGCTATTCAAACTATTAGTTAGATGGAACAATTTTGAGGAAATTTTTGGTTTAATATGGAAAATCAAGATAAAAAATTTACGCAAGCTTGTAATTACTATTTTAAATCATTTCTTTATGACTTCATTGTTGATGTGCATAATTAGAATAGAAGTCCAAACGCGGTTAAAACACAGTCGGATATCCCCATATTAAGCTTGTTTCAATTTAATTACTTCGAAAAAAACTTAATGAAACAAATATTTTAAATACCATTCAAGTTATAGACCAATAACAATCATTGCCATCTCGAGGTCTTATGGGAGTACATCTATCAAAATCAGAAAACACAAATTGAAAAAAGAGTGGAAGGGCTCTAACTTCTACAGTTAGAATTAGTGTATACTAGCACTAACCATTCCCTAAAGGAGTATTAATATTGTAGGACAAAAATATATGATCTGATGACATATGGTTCATCAGGGTATTGAAGGAATACTTCACTTCTATATTGTGATTGGTCTCAACAATGGACTGTGAAAGGATACGCAGAATATTTTGGAAAATATAAACTACTGTATAATAAATACTATAGTTTTCTGCCTGTAGTATGTACTATACTGCAGAAATACTGGCTACGGTATGAGCATATATTTTGGGCTCAAGCCATGTCGTCCTGATGGAAGTTCCTATAGGGTAGCTTCCTAGGGTATATTACAACTACGGTGATATTCCCAGAGAATTTACCTTAATGTACCCAGAATTCTAACTCCTGGAGCGAATATCCCTACCAGGGATATCGCGAAATATCAGAGGATGTATTCTTGACACGCCACATGGCAATCTGCACCCCAAACAGAGATAACACTTCGAAGGGGCTAATTGGCCAGAAAACGAAAACGAGAAAGAAAAGGGAGAGCCGTTCGCAAGGCTCTCTCTTCTCCCGTTTCGTAAGAGTGCATTGCACCGATTCTGGCGCCATCTGTATTCCTTTTTGCGTAGCTTAACAACTCGGTGTTTTTTCCTGTGTTTCTCGCAAAATCTTGAATTTAATCGCTTTATTATGCCTTCTCCAACTTCATCTGCCTCTGATAAGTTGAGTATTATTTCTTTTATGTATAAATGTAGGTTCTTGGTAATTTTTATAGTGATTAATAGTAATAATCTTTGTTTCAAGAGCCGTTGCCTACCGGAGGCGTCCTGGACTCTGTCGCTCGCTAGGTATGAGTTTTAGTTAGCCAGAGCAACGTTCCCGGCTGTTTTGCTTTAATAATTTTAGCTATTTAGCGTTACATAGGATTTCCTTATTCGTGCTTTTAGTATTGTTGGTTTTGTCGAAGTATTCGCCAATTCTGGCCTACGCTAGACCATGTAGCCTAGTCGTTTGGCCCTAGTACTTTCCTGCGTGAATTTTGGATTTCCGAGTGTTTTAAAATTTTATTGAAGCTTTAGGCAGTTTTATACATTTAAGATTATATTGATTATTTCAAAGATAGTATACGAGTGAGTTTCGGTGATTTAGGTAATCGATTCTCTTGGTGCCTAGGCTAAGTTGCCTATGGAGCCTTAGTATACTTTCTCATACTCCCCGGTTGCTAACTTTTCTTCGGAGAATGTATGCAATCCCTTTCTCTCTGTTTAAGCCTTGGGCTTAACCCTAGTGGATTATCTGAATTAACTTTCGATACAACTATATTGGGGTGTTACTGTACCTTCCTGTTCCAGTAAGTCTGGCTTCAGAGAGGGGCAGAACATCAGAGTTTTTAGTCTGTGTCTGTGTTTGTCTGGCTTGGGTTTGAGCTCCCTCGCTAGTCTGACGCAGACATAGGAGGCTTAACCTCCTTAGGTCACTCCCGAAGGTTTCTGTACGAGATGATTCCTTCTTTTGTGATCTAACAGACTAGTCCTTGTTGCTGTTCTCGGTGGGAGAATGAGATCCTCTCCCCGGGAGTAGCAACACCTTCCTTGCTTTGGTTCAGTGGGGGTTGGCAAGTATTGCTGGCCTCCCTCCTTGGATCTCCCTTAGGCTAAGATAAGTTTTCTTGACTGCGGGTGATTCTTTACTAAAGCAAGGTTGGTAGGACCCTCTTTGTCCCTTCCCCTTCTATCTCTGTAATGGCCTAGCCGTTACAGTACTGTAAGTCATTCTACATCTGGACCTAGTATAGGTTAGGATGTGGAATTGACTCAGTCCCTTGCCGGCCGGCAGAGTGTGCCGGCCGGCAAAGGTCTTCTGCTTTGAGTGCTGCCCGGACCCCCCTTGGTCCCTCATCCATGTCTGTCTGTAGAGCCAGATGGCATTGGTCAGGAAGCCTGAATTAGATTCTCCCCTTCCTTATTTGCACTCTTTCGGATTGCCGGGCTTTGAGGTAGTACACCCTCTTATCCTGGCATCCATTCTGTTTTCTTCTAGTGCTGTACCCGACCCGGCTGCCGGCCTATGTGGCTGGCAGCCGGGCAGTCGGAGTTCTCTGGTTCTTTTGCTGGTGGCCGGCATCGGTTGTTTACCTTTGCCGGCCGGCTATTGTCACGCCCTTGTCTGCCGGTCACTACGAGCGGTGGCCGGCAGCCGGGTGCTACCTTTTGTAGCCGACATTGGCTGTTGCCGGCCGGTAGTTACTGCCGGCCGGCACATGCATTTGAACCAGCGTTCTGCCGCCTTATAACTGTTAAGTAGTATACTTTAAAGCTAGTTATGGTATGTGCCGGCCGGTAAGTGCCGGCCGGCGCATTACCTTCTATACTGTACCAGTATTCTTCAGTATAGCATATACTGTAGGGAGAAAACTATAGTATAGTATTGGTACAACACTGTGTGTTCTAACACTTTTGTGTTGTCTTGCACAGCCCTTTGGTGTTGCCTTACAGATAAGAAAAGTGAGTTCTTTCTCGTCTATTATCCAGTATTTTAAAATCATATCTTAGGTGTGAGCTCCACCTGTTTCCCCTGGAAATTTGTCATTGGTTACTCTAGGACAGATTAACCATACGATTTTATTATCTGGAAGGCTGCAACAATTGGTTGTGCGGGAAACCGAGTGTGTGTCTTTCCTTTCTGATTTGTCATGCTAACTGTGCATATCCAGTGATACATGGTTCACTTGATACTCATGTAAATTTCTTCTTTTTACAGGAGGAACGTCCGAAGTGCGGAAGTGCTTTCTGCAACGTCCGCAGTAAGAACTTCTGCGGACATGAGTTATGTAGGAGGCACGCAGCATGCGCTGTCTCCAAGGGTGATCTCCGGTATTGGGACCTTCAGGTATGTACCGTGTGCTCTAACCTGATTACTGAGGCTTTTGATTCCCCTAGGACAGCGGAATCAAGGGATATAGCAAGGGAGAAGCTTCGTACCTGGGTAAGGGGCTTCCAGAAGAACACCTCTGGACCTTATCTCCCAAGTGAGAAGATGAGGGTTTACCTATTCCCTAGGGCATCAGCTGATGCAGTGATTTCCCAGCCTCAAGAGGAGATCCCCCTAGTTCAGATCCAGGTGGATGCTGAAGTCGCGGTCGCCTTGCAAGACATCCAGTTGGACGGCAGGATGTCAGACGTGTCCGAGCGTCTGGAGGAAGACCTCCTGGCAGGAGGCCAGGATGAAGTTCAAGCCCCAGACATTGTAGAGGAAGAGGCCGACGAGGTATCGGCTGCTCCAGTTCAGATCCCTGAACCTATTCCCTCAACATCGTCCGCTCTCCCAGTAGAGCTGGGACAGGCCCTCTCCTCCATTGTTGGAATGATCCAACAAATGCAGAAGGAGAATAATGAGAAGGCGGCTGCAATGGAACTGCAGATGAAGAAGCTTGCAGCATCACGTGGGTCCTGGAAAAGGCTCAATGTGAAAGACCTTCCTTTGTGCTCAGATGCTAACCCTTGGAGATATGCTGAGCACATGCCGATGACGACTGGAAAGATCATCATGTCGGATAAGTTGGGTTCAGTTCCCCTAGAGGATTTGGAATTCTGGCCCAACAAGGGGTCATATCCGGACTGTTATGTCCGGTTGAGGAAGGAACCAGCTTCAAAGGAGGAGACAGAGCCGAAGGAGGTCATAGTGATGGACCATGCTAAGGCTCAAGCTTTGCTTTCATCTTCGATGAAAGAGAGGGGCTTCACGAACTCAAAGGTAGCTGCATTGAGCGAGAAGCTCCCTTCCTTTGTGTCCTCTCTTGCTAGAGCCTTCCCCTTTTTACAGAAAGGGTTTGCGGCTGTATTAAAAGCAGTCGAGGCTGGCAAGCCTTGCCCCTCCCTGGAGGAGTGTAAACCCGTGTCGCTGGCCCTACCTATGGACCATAAGGACTGGAAGGACGTCCATCTTACCTTTTCAGTCGGGAAGTTGGAGGCTGATATTGCCGGACATCAGTTCGGTGAGAACCTCCCTAAGCTGTCTGACTTTCTTTTGCGGAGAGAGCTCGAGACAAAAGAAAGACTGGCTGCCTCGATGTCTCTTCAGACCACTCTTGAGACGATGGCAAGTGACCCCAAGGTCCATGAAATGTTCATGGTAGTGGCCAAGACTCATCTGGCCACAGTGACGAAGGATCTTTACAGCTTCGTCAGGGCGAGGAGAGCTTGTAGGGAGTTCGTGTTCACCTCGGCTATGGTGAGGCACGAGCCAAAGAAACTAATCTCCTCCAACATTTGGGGCAAAGACCTTTTCCCTAGCGAATCGGTCAAAGAAGTTATTGATAAGGCCGCCACGGAGAATAAAAACCTTCTCCAGAAGTGGGGCCTGTCTATCAAGAGAAAGTCTTCCCCGGATGAGGGTCCCCAACCAAAGAGGAAGACTAAGAGGACTAGGCTACCATCTCAGCCAGCCAAGCCATTTAGACAGCAACATCAACAGCAATTGCCAATGCCTTCAGTGCCCCAGATGGTGGCACAAACCCCGACCACATTCCAGTGGGTACCCCAGGCCGTGTCGACACAGTCCCCGGCATTCAACCCAACGTTCGAAGGGCAGTCAACTTCCTTTCGAGCAAAGCCTAGAGGAGCAGCCAGAGGCTCGTCTAGGCGCCCCTCAAGGGGAAGGGGATTCAGGGGTGGTCGCGGTCAGGGAGGCAAGACCTCAGGATAACAGTCCAAGTGAGATGATACCGGTAGGAGGGAGACTTCAGAATTTTCGGGATCGGTGGACCTTCGATCCCTGGACCCACACCCTACCCAAGAGTGGACTGGGCTGGAGCTGGTACAGCACTACACCCCCGTGCCCTCAGTTTTTCCAACACTCCACCCCCGTTCTGGAGGAGTACATCCAAGATCTGTTGGAGAAAAAAGTGATCCGAAGGGTAAAGTCCATCAGATTCCAAGGGAGGCTGTTTTGTGTTCCCAAGAAGGACTCGGAAAAACTCAGAGTCATTCTGGACTTGTCGCCACTCAACAAGTTCATAGTGAGCTGCAAGTTCAAGATGCTAACACTGCAACACATAAGGACCTTACTGCCCAAGAGGGCATTTACCGTCTCGATAGATTTGTCAGACGCCTATTGGCACATTCCAATCAATCGTCGACTCTCCCCCTACCTAAGGTTCAAGCTACAACGAAGACTATACGCCTTCAGAGCTATGCCATTCGGGCTAAATATAGCCCATAGGATCTTCACGAAGCTTGCGAGCGTAGCTCTCAAACAATTTCGCCTTAATGGAATTCAGGTAGTAGCCTACCTGGACGACTGGCTGGTGTGGGCAGCATCCAAGACAGAATGCTTGCAAGCTTCCAGTCAAGTGATCCAGTTCCTAGAGTACCTAGGTTTCAAGATCAACAGAAAAAAGTCTCGACTTTCTCCATCTCAAAAGTTCCAGTGGCTGGAAATCCACTGGGACCTAATGTCACACCATTTCTCCATCCCGGCGAAGAAAAGGAAAGAGATAGCTGGGTCTGTCAAGAGACTTCTAGATTCCGAAAGGATATCAAGACGCGAACAGGAGAGAGTACTGGGTTCTCTCCAGTTTGCTTCGGTAACACACCCGGTGCTAAGAGCACAACTAAAGCATGCATCCGGAGTTTGGAGAAGTTATGCATCAAACGCGCGAAGAGATCTGAGAAGACCAGTTCCGCTTCGTCCACGTACTCTTCTTAGGCCTTGGTCCCAAGCCAGACATCTAAAGAAGTCGGTACTTCTTCAGCCACCTCCCCCGTTGGTGACGATTCACACAGACGCCTCGAAGGAGGGGTGGGGAGGTCACTCTCATCGGAAAAAGGCCCAAGGGACTTGGTCCAATCAATTCAAGACCTTTCACATAAACTTTCTAGAAGCTATGGCAGTGCTCCTTACCTTAAAGAAAGTCTCCCCGCGTCACTCGATCCACATAAGGTTGGTGCTGGACAGCGAGGTAGTTGTGAGATGCTTGAATCGACAAGGATCAAGGTTGCCACCTCTCAACCAGGTGATGTTGGCCATCTTCCGATTGGCGGAAAAGAAGAAGTGGTACCTTCGGCAGTTCACCTTCAAGGAGTCCGCAATGTAACAGCGGACGCTCTATCCAGGTTCACACCGATAGAGTCGGAATGGTCCCTAGATGCAGGATCATTCTCCTTCATCTTGAGTCAAGTCCCAGAACTGCAGATAGACCTCTTTGCGACGAAAGACAACAAGAAGTTGCCCCTGTACGTGTCCCCGTACGAGGACCCCTTGGCGGAAGCAGTGGACGCGATGTTCCTCGACTGGAACAGATGGTCCAGGATTTATCTGTTCCCTCCTCACAACCTTCTGTTGAGGGTCCTCAACAAACTGAGATCCTTCAAGGGAGTAGCGGCAATAGTGGCCCGCAAGTGGCCGAACAGCGTGTGGTTCCCTCTGGCATTGGAACTACGGTTGAAGTTTCTACCGCTACCAGACATAGTTCTGACCCAGCGAGTCCAGAAGTCGACTGTCTGCGCTTCATTACAGAAAACCCAGACCCTGCAGCTCATGATTTTCTCACCCTAGCGGTGAGAAAGCGTTTAGGGATTTCGAAAGCCAGCATAGACTTCCTAGAGGAATATAAGTGCAATTCTACTAGAAGGCAATATGAGTCATCTTGGAGAAAATGGATTGCCTTTGTCAAGGCGAAGAATCCGCAGGACATCTTGACGGACTTCTGCTTATCTTTCTTCATCCACCTCCATGGTTAAAGATTGGCAGCTAACACGATTTCAACGTGTAAATCGGCTTTGACAAGACCCATTCTATATGCCTTCCAGGTCGACCTCGCTAACGAGATCTTTAATAAAGTTCCGAAAGCCAGCGCTAGGCTCAGACCTTCAGCACCTCCAAAGCTCATTTCATGGTCTTTAGATAAGAGTCCTTCATTCTGCTTCACTGTTGAACAATGAGGAGTGTGCGTTAAAGGATTTAACCCAAAAAGTTATTTTCCTATTTGCACTCGCGTCCGGGTCCAGGGTTAGTGAGATTGTAGCCCTCTCAAGAGAGGAAGGTCGTGTTCAGTTCCTGGATGGGGGAGAACTGAACCTGTTTCCGGATCCTACGTTTCTCACCAGGAATGAGTTACCCACCAACAGGTGGGGTCCCTGGAGAATCTGCCCTCTGAAAGAAGATGCAGTAGAATGCCTAAAGATCTATCTTCGTAGAATTTCAGACTTCAAGGGTGGTCAACTATTCAGGGGAGAAACGTCAGGCTCAAATTTATCACTGAAACAACTCAGGGCGAAAATCACATGTTTTATTCGAAGAGCGGATCCTGACAGTACACCCGCAGGTCACGATCCGAGGAAAGTTGCCTCATCCTTAAATTTCTTTAATTGTATGGATTTTGAACATCTTCTTTCATACACTGGCTGGAAGTCTTCCAGAGTGTTCTTTCGTCACTATGCGAAGCAAGTGCAGCAACTAAAGAGATCTGTGGTAGCAGTGGGTTGCGTCGTTAACCCTGCTGTTTAACTCTGCGAGGAACAGTGGTTTTAATTGGAACCATTAATTCCTTGGTGAGTGTGTAGTTACATACTGTGCTACAAACTAAGTGAGGGCACCGAGCGGCCCACGTTGACTGTTCCACTTCCAAAGGTGAAACTAGCATAAGTGCAGACATGTGTGTCGAGCATGTCTAACGCTAATGTGACTGATTAGTAATACAGACTTTTATGACTTTGATACCTCGGTATATTAAAAGTGGCACTAATGTTTTTCTTTCAGATAAACAAGTTTCTGTTTACTATCATACTTATGCTTATATATATATATATATATATATATATATATATATATATATATATATATATATATATATATATATATATATATATATATATATATATATATATATGTATATATATATATATATATATATATATATATATATATATATATATATATATATATATATATATATATATATATATATATATATATATATATATATATATATATATATATATATATATATATATATATATATATATATATATTCATATAATTGTTGTTAACCTGTCTATTTATTGTCTGTCAATAAACTTGTTCTTGAGAACCTTGTGTCTCCTTCACCTGTGTCAATTTATTGGTATAATTGAGCATTCATTCTATGTATATTTATCTGGGATAATTCTAATAGATTGTTCCTTTATGCAAGCTAATGATGCATTGGTTTATGCTTTCCCTTAGCGGGAGGACTCTATCCCATAAGGGGACGGTGGCGGATTTACAAGTTTACTCCTATGCGGATATAAACCTTTGTCCAATACAAATATTGAGCAGAGAACTGGTCGATATTTCATATTGACGCAGTGGTTCTTTACAAACTATGCTTTACTTAATATAGGGTGAGACCACTATATTGGCTTGCCTGGTATTCATACATAGGTATATGTACTCTTCGAGACTTTTCCAGAGTCTAGTAGGACTCTTCCATGTAGGGGGCAGGAAGCTCTAACATGGTTTATGGTTAGTTGAAAAG
This sequence comes from Palaemon carinicauda, assembly GCF_036898095.1. Taxonomy (NCBI): domain Eukaryota; kingdom Metazoa; phylum Arthropoda; class Malacostraca; order Decapoda; family Palaemonidae; genus Palaemon; species Palaemon carinicauda. Next base: position 102,787,939 of record NC_090738.1, read on the forward strand.
ATGTATAACGGTAACATCTTAGGTCTCTAGGTCTAGTCGACTGGGGAAATACCTCCGGGGTACGGCACGTTCTAAGAATCCACAGATACAGTAATGCTCTGGTATACTTCCATCAGGACGACATGGCTTGAGCCCAAAA
>NC_090738.1:102795577-102800577 GCF_036898095.1 Palaemon carinicauda
TGAGGAATTTCTACTTTTAGCTGAAAAGATCTGAGATTGATCTCCAATCTTCATTGGAGGGTTTCTGTGTTGATATTAATTCCTAAACTGACTTGTGTATTTTGTTTGTCATTGATTTATTTAGTGGTCACTGGACGAAAGATAAAACGCTAAACCGAAGAATATTCAATTTTAATTTCTTAGGATAATATTAATTAAGGAGTTTTTTCCAAGTTTTATGGTTTATTGATCGAAGCATCATATTCGATTTTGATTCTCTATGAAGTAAATCCATGTGACGTCTCATCATTTCGTAAAATATCCATGATGAAAATCAATGTTCCTACTTTCATATTATCTAGTTTGCAAATAATATTTTTTTTTTGCTTCTGTATGCTCTTTTGTGTGAAAGATATCGAAATAAAATCATGTCTTATGGTATATCAACCATAAATCAATTAACATTTTGTAACCTTTCAAAAACATCATTAAACTCTGTTTGATTATCAGAGTATAAAACGAATAGAAAGAGGAATTTATCCAAAATTAGTAGCGACGTTTTTGTTTTTTCAAATGAATTAAAAAGAAATATTAAACAGAAGTTTACTCTCATGTGAAATCGTACACAGAAAACATGAGTAAAATGTATAGCAAAATTCAATCTAAAAACTATAAATCTATATAATTCAATTCTTTTGAGTATATTTAAGGATAATATACATAAGTTTACTTATACTTTAATTACAGATGATAAACAGGTAATATAATAAATTGATAATATGTTTTTAATTCCAAATATTACTCCAACTTTCCACTGTTGGTACACTTGAATATTGATGCAACCGTATCAAATTTTTATCAAAATTCACTTCCACCTGCTCTCCCAGATAATATTATCTGAAGCGAGGAACTCTCCTGGGTGATGATCTTTGTGTCCTTCTACTTCGAGAAGGAGTTTTCTCTTAGGAGCTGTGACAACAAAGCATATAATATAACATAGATAATCAATTTAGAAATAAAATCATTTATTCCTTTTGCTAGTTTTCTGTCCATTCTGGGCCCCTGCAGGTTTTATCCATGCCCTAAATTTAATTAGCTAATTAATTAGTGTACCAAAACTATAGAAACAATTGGCATTTAGTGCAAATTAATATATGCGTAAAATTTTATGCAATAAGTCTATTATGAAACCTTTATGATTCATTCAAGAACTTGAAAGAGTCAAGGAAAAGATGTTCCAGTTCCTGGAACTTTTTCTGATATGTCAACAACAGAGAGGAAGTCTGCTAAAAATTTTACCTAAAGTTCGTACAAGTTATAATTGCATTTTATGAATAATGGGAGTCTGTAGGACTCTGTCTTTCATTAGATTTAATGCAGAGGCCTAAACATTTTAACAAAACAACTATTTATTCGACCGAGTATCTGTTGACAATATAATTTCCTTATTTGATGTTTGTGTGTATTTGCGTAAACATATATATTTGAAACGCATGCATAAATACTCGCCAGAACACTCCTATACATAAAAATACAAAAAAACTATCACTGCAATTATTTTTTTTTCTTTCATATATGCCTAGATTTCCTAAGATTGAAGTTAAAAAGACATAAATAAATTAAATTTCAATATGTAAAAGAAAGCATGATTTAAATTAATAGTTATTTGAAACCTTATACACAAGAGAGAGAGAGAGAGAGAGAGAGAGAGAGAGAGAGAGAGAGAGAGAGAGAGAGAGAGAGAGAGAGAGAAGATCGCAAATAATAAGGATGACCTTAATTGCAAATACAGAATCGTATTGTCCATGGTTATAAGCTTTCTTGAGCGAAGGGCTAACTTACGAATATACGGTTTTGAATGAACAGAATAGCGTTTTATAGATGAAAACTTCCTCCTGAACATTGGAAGAGTTCGGGTAAAATATTGCCTCTGTTTTCATGAGAGAGAGAGAGAGAGAGAGAGAGAGAGAGAGAGAGAGAGAGAGAGAGAGAGAGAGAGAGAGAGAGAGAGAGAGGGGGGGGGTATAAACTATTCATGACTAGCTTTTTACTACTTTTGCAAAGTGGAATTGATAAATACATTCATTAATGTTCGCGATGCAACTTGATTCAGATGATTGCGAAAAACTCTTGCACTCACGTTTTAGATATCCTAAAAGCTACTGCATTTGTACATTTGACGTTCCACGGTTCGTTATTTCTAGCTGTAAAATATTTACTGGAGTAAAATAAAAAAATAAAAAATATTGTAGTATGTTTGTGAAGGTTGGGGCAAAAATACAAGAAGTTAAACAACGAATGACTTACGCAAACGTGAACAAACATACACAACCATATACATAAGCAAATTAGTTGTAATGGGTATTTATTATAAGCCCTTTTTATAGTTGGATGAAGCAACAGATCCAAATGAAGCTTCACTACAGAAGGGTTCCATCTATGAAGCAGCCGTCACAGGGGTAACTTCAAGGTTTGAATTGTATTGTGATTCTCTGGAGCCACCCAACTCAATGTGATGCTTTTTAATGTTGCCATAGTTACACCTGCTCCCTAAACACACACACACACACACACACACATATATATATATATATATATATATATATATATATATATATATATATATATATATATATATATATATATATATATACATATATATATATATACTGTATATATATATATATATATATATATATATATATATATATATATATATATATATATATATATATATATATATATATATACATATATATATATATATATATATATATATATATATATATATATATATATATATATATATATATATATATATATATATATATATATATATATATATATATATTAACAGGGGTGGTTCAAATACAATTGTATTTATTTGAATTGTATTTAAATAAAATTTCAATGTATTTGTATTTATATTTGTATTTTAGCATCCAGATAAAAAGTATTTTGTATTTGTATTTGTATCATGGCACCCAGAAAAAAAAAAGGTTTTTGTATTTGTATTCATATTTGATATTTCGAGAGAGAGAGAGAGAGAGAGAGAGAGAGAGAGAGAGAGAGAGAGAGGAGAGAGAGAGAGAGAGAGAGAGAAGTCAACTACCATAGTTTACGAAACTGACGGGACATTTACACGTTGCGTACACATCGCGTACGAGTACACGTCGCGTTCTTGTACAACCATCCCTTCCCCACCCATTTCCATGATGGTAGTTGGACAGAGATAGCACTACCGTCCCTGTCACACTCGCTGTCGCTGGTAGCGTTAGTTATGTACTTAGTTTATTAGCAGCACTGACACAATTGACAAGCGTTGCTGTAGCGAATGGGGAGGATGACATACTGTACAATACCTCAATTGTGCCATATTAAAGGTAAGGTCACTAAGGTGTTTGTGTGTGCACGCATTCTCTTTCCAATTCTAATTTTTCGGCAATAACAACCGTTCATAGGACGTGGACCTGCTAATAATAATAATAATAATAATAATAATAATAATAATAATAATAATAACTGCAAAGTGAAGTTAAATTGATTATCACTTCCCATTTTTTTTTCTTTGCAGATGGATAACAGACATTGATACACCAGATGGCCGTTCAACTGGGAATGAGGAGTCCCTTGAGGACGTACAATTACCTCAACTATCAGCTACACTGGCACTGTCAATGTCAATTCTACTGACAAGAATCTTATAGCTGATTGTTTGCAGTGCAAAAAGTCGTATTCAGCATCAAGTAAGGCAACATCTAACCTAGTTATCCACCTCAGAAGAGTTTACAAAGTTCAGTATGCTGAATATGAGACACTGAGAGCTGAAGAGGAAACGAAGAAGCGTGAGAGCTGTGCATCACATTCACAACACAAAATAACCTCGTTCTTCAAAATCAAGCCTCCACAAGAGAAAAAATTTAACGCTAATCACATCAAACAACAGTCTATGGTAAAGAAACTCTTACACTCCATTTCATGTGACCACCTGCCTTTGAGTATTGTGGAAAGTAAGTCTTTTAGAGCTCTTATACATGAAGCATAACCACGCTTCGTGTTTCCAAGCAGAACCACACTTAGAAGCAGTTTACTTCTGCAGAAAGCGAAAAACATGGGTAGCAATTGATGAAAGAATTTGAAAACCTCAGTCTTATTTACCTGACACTGGACCTCTTGACGAATCGAAAAATTATGTCCTTTTTTGCTGTCACTGTGCACTTCATTAACTCATCATGGGAGATAAAGTTACGTGTCATTGCTTGCGATCAGTTTTTGGAACGACATACAGCTGTGAATATTGCTACAGCTTATGAGGATATAGTCACTAAATTCGGAATTCGTTACAAGGAGAGGAAGGTGGTTGCAGACAATACTTCGTCTATGGTGAGAGCATTTGATGTCTGTCTACCAGGATTATATAGAAATGAAGTGAGCAACCAAAGTATTGATGAAAATGGAGACACCGATAATCTTGATATTTTGGAAGAACTTGATTTGATTCTTCTACTGGATCAGTCCAGTTGCTTTGCACACACAACAACTCTGCATACGAGATGCCTTCAATGATCTCTGTGTCAGAAACAGCGCAATTGCAACTGTGATGCATAAGTGCTGTTGTATTGTAGCTGCAGTACGTCGATCTATTGTGGCAGCACCATTCTTGGAAAAGATTCGAGTTTCACTGCAGGCTGCCAATGCTACTAGATGGAACTCTCAACTGACTATGCTTAAGTCAGTTCACAAAGATGTCAATGGTGTCAACTCAGCTATTCGTCTCCTAGGATCAGGCAAGACCGTAGAAGAATTGAAGGGTATGGAAATAGCAATGCTAAAAGTAGTGATAAAAGTTTTGGAACCATTCCAAGATGCGACATCGCAAGTGGAAGGAGAGAAACATGGTGACACTTTCTTGCGTTGCACCAGTTGTATTTGGCCTTGAGCACAACCTCAAACTATTCACGGAAAGTAAACCAATCTACTACTTAAACTTGGCTAATGCACTACAGTCTTCTATCAAAAAG
>NC_090738.1:102807393-102817393 GCF_036898095.1 Palaemon carinicauda
TCTCCTCCTTCACGTTTCATAGTCCTCATCCAGGTCTGGGTCTTCCAACTCTTCTAGTGCCTCGTGGATCCCAGTTGAATGTTTGGTGAAACAATCTCTCTTGGGGAGTGCAAAGAGCATGACCAAACCATCTCCATCTGCCCCTCACCATGATTTCATCCACATATGGCACTCGAGTAATCTCTCGGATAGTTTCATTTCTAATCCTGTCCTGAGGGGTTTTCTTAAATCTATACGGTCCATACAGTAACACCGATATCACTAAACTGATATATAGCCTGATTTTTATGTGTAATTTCAGGCGATTTTATTTAACCTAGACATTGTCTGATTTGCTAATTTTAATTTTTTATTAAACTTCAATTCTGAAGACCCTGTAGTAGAGATCATAGTTCCAAAATATTTAAATGATTCTACCTCATTAATCCTCTCTCCCTCCAATGATATTTCATCTTCCATTGCATACTCCGTTCTCATCATCTCTTTCTTTCTTCTGTTTATCTTGAGCCCAACCTCTTTGTTATCATAACTTTGTTCTATATTAATCAAAACGGCAAATATTCTCTGTTGCGTTAAAGATTGAACGAGACCGATCGTAAACAGAACAACAGCAAGAGATATAATCTTAATTTTAGTTAACTAAAAAGAATAAATGTAGCTAGATAGCAGGCAAAGGATTTTCCATTTTAGGAGAACATTCGAACTAAACTTTGTGTTAGAAATTCCATAATTATTTGGTAGAAAAATCTTAAAGTTCTAGCTTGTAGAATCTATTTTGAATAAGAATAATCATACTATTTTCCAAATCATCCTTAAGAGAACATTCGTACTGTACTTTGGGTTATATTGTCATAATAAATTGCTTATTACATCAAATTGATATCTAGTTCATCGAATCTATTTGGTATAATGAAAATAGTCAAAATTTTTCAAATTACCCTTATGAGAACATTTGAATTGAACATTGGGTCATAATGCCATAATCAATTGCTTATTATATATAATTCGTTTCTAGTTCATAGAATATATTTCGTATAATTAAAATAATCATTCAACTCTTCACATCGTCCTTAGCAGCGTAAGAGAGAGAGAGAGAGAGAGAGAGAGAGAGAGAGAGAGAGAGAGAGAGAGAGAGAGAGAGAGAGAGAGAGAGATCTGGCGCTTCCAAGAGGCGCCTTGCTGAGGCGGCTGTCATCAGCACCAGTAATTAATATCTCGTTTATCTGCAACATGAGGGCACAGCTTCCGTAATGAAGTGATTTCATGCAGAACGAGCTAACCCTTGATTGTTGATCTAAGATTCATTCTAGGGCTGGCTGGATGCTGCAGCGAAGCCTGCCAAATATTTACTTCCGTTTCCTTGAAAGGGAAATCGTCTGAGGATGCCAAATGCGGGATATGATGCTGGTGTTGGTATTCAAGAAATTAGATCACTTTTTCTTTCCTTTGTGTCGTCTAGTCTCTTCTTTATTCCTCTTCTATTTTTTTTTATGACTTTAATTTTATGAAAATTCCAATATTGAGTACAAACATCAAAGTTGAGTAAGAACAGCTTTAACTTTTATTGTTAAACTATTATTTCGCAAACTTGTGTAAAACACGGATGTGAATCATGTGTCTAAAAACTGACATATGATCTAATGACCTAATGATGGTTTCACTTTACTGAATACGGTTTATATCAAAGCTTAATTTCATTCTAAATGACTGTTTAAGGACATGAATGAAATTGAGAAAAACAAATAAAACATAAAATGCATCAGTTGGTTGAAACAAACTTGTTCAATACAGTTTTTTCCTAGATACTCGGTTTTCAAAAAAAAAAAAAATTGTATAAAACTAACCTAATACTGTATAAACAGATAAAAAAAATACAGACACAATTACTCACGCATAACAGAAAATTATATTACCTCGCTTATAATCACACAAGAGCGCGGTTTAAAAGGTTTAAAGGCCAACCATGAAATGCAAGGGACAGTGACATTGCCCTATCGAGCAGGCCAATGCCCTAGAGACTGACCATACATACTTAAGATCAGCGTTCAAGACCCTTCTCCAACCAAGCTAGGACCAAGGAGGGTCAGGCAAGGACTTCCTATGGGATTCCCCAAAACACTCCTCCTTAGCTCACAAGGATGGTGAGGTTGCAGATACTAAAGAAACTAAGGATTTGGGCAGGACTAATCCTCGGACAGCTAGGTAGCGTCAGGTTCCGATTTCTTTTAATGGCCTCTCGAGGCATGGTTGGTTTCGACCTGGCCTTTCATTAGAAGGGGCTAGCGTTCGATCCCAAGTATGAAGTAGAAATTTATTTCTATTTGAACACGATGTTGTGTTGATATTTATCCATATTGACTCATTAGGGGTAATTTGAATGAATTACTACCAATTGTGACACGTGGTGGACCGGGAAATCGGGTAAAACTCGCTGGTAAGAGACTGATGTCTCGCCAGGTAAATCTTCGGACAGCTAGGTAGCGTCAGGTTCCAATTTCTTTTAATGGCCTCTCGTGGCATGGTTGGTTTCGACTTGGCCTTTCATTAGAAGGGGCTAGCGTTCGATCCCAAGTATGTGGTAGAAATTTATTTCTATTTGAACACGATGTTGTATTGATATTTATCCATATTGACTCATTAGGGGTAATTTGAATGAATTACTACCAATTGTGTCACGTGGTAGGCTGGGAAATCGGGTAAAACTCGCTGGTAAGAGACTGATGTCTCGCCAGGTAAATCCTCGGACAGCTAGGTAGCGTCAGGTTCCAATTTCTTTTAATGGCCTCTCGTGGCATGGTTGGTTTCGACCTGGCCTTTCATTAGAAGGGGCTAGCGTTCGATCCCAAGTATGAGGTAGAAATTTATTTCTATTTGAACACAGTGTTGTGTTGATATTTATCCATATTTACTCATTAGGGGTAATTTGAATGAATTACTACCAATTGTGTCACGTGGTGGGCCGGGAAATCGGGTAAAACTCGCTGGTAAGAGACTGATGTCTCTCCAGGTAAATCCTCGGACAGCTAGTCAGGTTCCGATTTCTTTTAATGGCCTCTCGTGGCATGGTTGGTTTCGACCTGGCCTTTCATTAGAAGGGGCTAGCGTTCGATCCCAAGTATGAGGTAGAAATTTATTTCTATTTGAACACAGTGTTGTGTTGATATTTATCCATATTTACTCATTAGGGGTAATTTGAATGAATTACTACCAATTGTGTCACGTGGTGGGCCGGGAAATCGGGTAAAACTCGCTGGTAAGAGACTGATGTCTCTCCAGGTAAATCCTCGGACAGCTAGTCAGGTTCCGATTTCTTTTAATGGCCTCTCGTGGCATGGTTGGTTTCGACCTGGCCTTTCATTAGAAGGGGCTAGCGTTCGATCCCAAGTATGAGGTAGAAATTTATTTTTATTTGAACACGATGTTGTGTTGATATTCATCCATATTGACTCATTAGGGGTAATTTGAATGAATTACTACCAATTGTGTCACGTGGTGGGCCGGGAAATCGGGTAAAACTCGCTGGTAAGAGACTGATGTCTCGCCAGGTAAATCCTCGGACAGCTAGGTAGCGTCAGGTTTCGATTTTTTTTAATGGCCTCTCGTTGCATGGTTGGTTTCGACCTGGCCTTTCATTAGAAGGGGCTAGCGTTCGATCCCAAGTATGAGGTATAAATTTATTTCTATTTGAACACGATGTTGTGTTGATATTCATCCATATTGACTCATTAGGGGTAATTTGAATGAATTACTACCAATTGTGTCACGTGGTGGGCCGGGAAATCGGGTAAAACTCGCTGGTAAGAGACTGATGTCTCTCCAGGTAAATCCTTGGACAGCTAGGTAGCATCAGGTTCTGATTTCTTTTAATGGCCTCTCGTGGCATGGTTGGTTTCAACCTGGCCTTTCATTAGAAGGTGCTAGTGTTCGATCCCCAGTATGAGTTAGAAATTTATTTATATATATACATATACATATACATATATATATATATATATATATATATATATATATATATATATATATATACATATATACATATATACATATATACATATATACAAACATATATATATATATATATATATATATATATATATATATATATATATATATATATATATATATATATATATATATACAGATATATATACACTAATGGACGAATGCATATCTTTTATTAGAGATAAAGTTATTTCTCTTATATTGCAAGAATTCTTTATATTACACTACAAAGTCGAATTCAATGTTAACCATTTGAGAAATAAAAAAAAAACCAGCTAATAGGATTTGCACGTTCTTAATGTATCTGTTAACGTGTAATAATAAATCAACTAGATTCTGTAGAAGGAATTTGTAACCTGACTTTAGTCGTTTCGATTCAGTAGATTGAAGATGAATTGGAATTAGGATGGTCTACTCTTTTCCCTCTCCGAGCGCTCTCAAGGGGAATCACACCAGGTGGAATAAAGGATTTTTCACGTTTGAAGGTAATGCCAAAGGTAGGAAGCTGTTGGTATTCCAATTAGTTTGCCATATAGATTAGGATTCCTTATTTTAAAAGCGATATTATTGTCATGGAAACTGATTGAGTCAGTCGCACTCTCCATACATACACGTACATATGCACACACATATAATAAATATATATATATATATATATATATATATATATATATATATATATATATATATATATATATATGTATATATATATACTGTCTATATAGACGTATGTGTGTATTTCTAATGCCGATATGTATGTATATATATATATATATATATATATATATATATATATATATATATATATATATATATATATATATATATATATATATATATACTGTATATATACACACATTAACTCAGAAAGATGTTAATGGTAACTAACTATATCAATTTATAGATATAAATGTAGTTGCCACAAACTGCTTTCTGAACTAAAAGCATTTTAAAATTAATTTGACTTCAAACTGTAAATGGTTGAGAAATTTCCTTCAAACCACGGGATGGAAATTATAATGCCCGTGGAATTTTGGAATTAGTTGGGTTATCCTATTTTTTGTGGATGAGATCATGACGAGGGGTACCTGCAGATGGTTCTTCGTACTTAAGTAAAGCTTAGTTTGCCAGTTTCAACTGGGCTCCACAAAGGACTAGAAAAGTTAGAAGACCCAGGCCTACATGGGCAAGGACTATGAAGCGTGAAGTAGGTGATGATGAATGAAGACGTATTGATTTAAAAGCTCAAGATAGAGACGACGGGTGAAATCTAACCTAGGCCCTGCATCAATAGGTGTAGGAGGAGAACGTGATGATAATCCTATTCTTTGGACCAGAACAGTTTTCAGGGTGCAACTGATTTCGCGCCTTGTCAACATGACCAGCAACCATATAATGTAGCGTTTGAAGTCTTATTCTAGATTTGATAGCTGGTCAATTATCAAAATAAAGTTTCTGTCTTAGAATTATTAATATATAGTTGATTTTGATTACGGCCCTAAAATGAAATTCTTTACCCATTGCTCCATTATTTTACAGAAAAGTTGAAAGTTAACCATTTGGAGAGTATCTAAAGTTTTTGTAAAACTTCTGACATATGATTAAATTCCATTAAATACGGCAAAAAATGAATTAATAAGTGTCTTATAATATTACACAGAACAGCACTGAACTGTCTTAATCTTATATTTTTCTATACTGACAACGTAAATGAACCATCGATTTTTTGTTCTTCCAGACGTTATCAAGATACTTCATAGTTTTGTTTCAGAGCACGAAGTCAACAATTTCCACCTTTATTTAAAGTCAAAACTTTATGTGACCCTCTCTCACGAGTTAAAAGATTTTAATAATTTTTTTTTTCTGTACTGTTGAGGTAATGTCGACATGGCTGGGGAATTATCGAATAATTCTAACAGCAAAAGGAAAAGCTTGTCAAACACATCCAGGATTGTTTGTGCCATTTTCTGTAGTCTTTGACTTTATTTTTGACGTATATCCTGTGGGAGAATAATGTCTTCATCAAATTTTTGTTCCAAAGTGTTCAGATTGTTTAAAAAAATAGACACTTTAGTTTATGAATTTTGATAATACGTTTTTGTAACATTCCAAATGTGAAGCTATATTTTGAGTTTTTAAAACAACTTTGCACGTAAGTTTGTTTATTGACAACGAACCTCTTTTTAGAATAATGTTGAAAGATATCAAGATCTGAAAATTTACACAAGATATTTCAGTTTATTCCATTTTTTCTTTTCTTTTGTATTACCTGCATCACCGTTTTCCAACTATACTAGCATCTTTTCATGTGAACCTCTATCAACTTTCTGATTTACTTACATTTCTACATACTGCGAAAAGTAGATATTTCAAATTTCCTTATTTCTCGCGACTTGTTATATCAGTAACAATTTGTTACATGAAATTAGAAGACAGAAATTGTAACGTGCTGTGATTTGTTTCACAAATGAATATCCATCCAGAATTCACTATCATATATCTTATAAGCAAACCTTAAATGCACAATCTGTTTATATGCTACCTGGACACTTTAAACAATATTCAGATGTAAATCTACACTCTGGGATGTTATCATATTAAACTGTTGAACAACTCACCAAAATTACGTATGTGAGCCAGCGTGTCAAAATCTTCTGTTACTTTAATATCCAAAGAGAAATATATCCAATCGAACTGTAAAGCACTTTGAAATGATTGAAATAATCATTAGACACTTTGTACACACACACTGAAAACCAGTTTTCAACTGACTGCGAGATAAGGTACGTCAGTTTATATATAGACGGAAAGTACTTGTACATACATTCAGCTGCTCCAGAAGTCAGATGACATACATAGTTTTGACCTTACTACCAGTAAGACTGTTTGTAATGGTCTTACGATAGTTTCCGCCCAAGACCTACTTCGTTAAACAGTTCGCAGAAGTGAAAATTATTCTAAGCGTTAAATAACTGATTTGCACATGTCATTATTTAACCTATGTAGAGCGATACTAGTCAATAATTCATACAAATAAACATATCGTAGAACTACCTAAATAAAAACATTACATAACTTCGTTTACATTATGATACATCTTACTGAATTTTGTATTGTGAATACCACACACACACACACACACACACACACATATATATATATATATATATATATATATATATATATATATATATATATATATATATATATACACACACATATATATATATATATGTATATATATATATATATATATATATATATATATATATATATACATATATATATATATATATATATATATATATATATATATATATATATATACAGTATACATACATATATGTATATATATATATATACATATATATATATATATGTATATATATATATATATATATATATATATATATATATATATATATATATATATATATATATATATATATATATATACAGTATACATACCCACACATATATATAAATATATATATATATATATATATATATATATATATATATATATATATATATATATATATATATATATATATATATATATATATATATATAGGGTTAGTCTAATCTCTTCAACTGAAATGACCAGAAGCATTACGAAACATTTTAATATTTTATAAATCAGATCTCTACTGATTTTTCTTATTCTCTATAAAAGGAATCTGATACTTGATATTCCATTAATAAAGTTTGTTTTCTTATTCATTCCGGTAAGAGCATTTCAACCGGAGGATAGAAATAACATCCCATGTGGGACTTAACAAAAGGTGTATCTAAAATAGTGACAAGTAAAAGATTCCCACAAATTTCTAGTACTCTAGCCTTTGTTATATTAAGGATAAAAACATATAAATGATCGTTAAAAACTACAAACAACATGAAGAGAGAATCAACGATTTCATGGAAATGCAGTAATAATTTAATGGACAAAAACATAAGTAAAAGCAAGAATGGACACCATGATTCTAAATGAATAAAAAAAAACCTGTTAAATGAAGAGAAAGATATAATAAAAATATAAGAAAATTAAACTGATCAATTATTTTTTGAAAGATAGAAAAGGAAAAAGATATCTAATACTTTACTTGGTAATATTTTTTAATATCTTATTTTGCTAAATAAAATTCTGCTTCTTTGAGTCTCTTCTAAAATTTCTGTGATATTTTAGCTCGACCTACTCTTATGTTTCTCGTGTTTGAGTTATGCACACAGATATCAGAAACTTGCTGGATCATGAGTGAAGAGAAGTTATTTAACTTGGGTTATGATCTTCACGCGCATTATCTATAAAAAATATTGAGTATTCTATGACTTTTACAGCATGGTTTGAGGCTCTCTAAGTAACCAAGTTAGAATCAAGAATAGTTTAATTGAAGGTTGATGAATTTATATTAAATCGCACAATTTCACTGATCAAGATATTGTTTATGTGGTCACACTGCAGTTTCATATTTTCCTAAAAAGGATTTGAGGGATGCATTATCCTGCAAAAATAACTCCTCACACCTTTTAACACCTTATCGTGCCTTCTTTGTTATCCATTACCGCTCCCATCAGACGCCTAAGGTCACCCGTAAGTTTCTGAAATATCCCGGAACCTACGACAGGCTTGAGGCCATCGACTTTCATTGAAGATATAAAAAGAAAGGATAGAAAGATATTATCCTCGGTTTTCCCATTATTCGAGCCTTCCCGCTCCCTCAGCTGTAAGACAATTGAGGTAAGTGGATCTCGAGAACAGAAGAAGAGAATAAAAAAAAAAAAAAATCCTCCATTTCCCCGGATTCTTTATATTCCTCTTCTTCATCAAGTCGAAATCTCCGAGGAACAAAATTCAGTTGGATTATTTGGAATCTAATTCCAATTCCTTGTCTTTGTTCCATTACTTTTTGCAGATCTGGAACTCTGATTTTCACTTTTTTCATCTCTTATTTTCATTGACTTAATTCTTCTGGTATTTATTAACTAAAATAGATTTAGGTAAACACATATTCCTTGATTATTTTTCATAATTTTATTTGCGTCCAATCTAAACAACCAGATTTCATGCTGTATTCAACAAAGCAGTATCAAGCCATAAGTAAACCAGGACAACTCACATCAGTCTACAACAAAGAAATAGCTTCTTACATATGGACTCTGGTAACATAATGCTGTATACAACAAATAAGTAAAAATGTGACATGCACAATGTATATCAAGAATACTTAATGTTTTATGTAACAAATAAGTAATGTGCTATATATAGATCCTGAAAACTTGAATGTTGTATGTAATATATAGACCTAACGACTTAAAACTGTAAGAAAAAAGTAACGTGCTGTATATAGACCCTGATTATTTAATGCTGTATGCAAAGCAAAAATAACGAGCTATATATAGACTCTGCGACTTAATGTTCAATGCAACAGAGGAGTAACATGCTATATATGGACCCTGAAGACTCCATGTTGTTTGTAACCAAGAAATAACGTGATACGTATTGATTCAGGTAACTTGTTGGTGTACGTAACAAAGAGGCAATGTGCGTAAAACGAAAAAAAAAAAAGTTGCATTGCAGGAGCGTTGCTTTGCATTACGGCTGTGTCTGTTTGTCACTGAGGTGGGAGAAAATCCGTTTAGGAAGGGAGCTCTGTCCTTTGTTGTCTGGCTTTAGTTGAAGTTTGCATTGTGAATTATGAGAGAGAGAGAGAGAGAGAGAGAGAGAGAGAGAGAGAGAGAGAGAGAGAGAGAGAGAGAGAGAGATGGTCCACCGGGTTTCCTAATTGGTTTTCCATCCCATTTCAGAGTAAACAAAAGCTTCCCAGTCGAAATATGCTTCATATGATTTGAGGGTTTTCTGATGCAAATATCAGGAATCGTTTACCTGTTTTTTTTAGGGTATTCCATTTCCTGTATTCCAGAGAATGTTCCCGAAAAGGAATAATAGGGCTGGATGTAGTGTTTTTGTACAGAATACTTTGAAATGTTATTTTATTCA
>NC_090738.1:102827393-102832393 GCF_036898095.1 Palaemon carinicauda
TAATATTAACTTTGGGGTTGAAATGTTTGAAGTGTAGCGCCGGCTTACAGTTAGAACATTCGATAGGTAATGTTTTACTTTGTTCCCTTTTTTTTTTTAAATAGAGATCGTATCTTGCATGTAATTGTAAAGTAGTTTTTGTAATAAATGGATTTTTCTTTAACTTTTATACAATATATATTCTTCTTCATCCAAGTGGTTAACTACTGCACTGTAATTGTTCAGTGGCTATTTTCCTCTTAGTAAGGGTAGAAGAGACTCTTAATCTATGGTAAGCAGCTCTTCTTGGAGGAGGACACTCCAAAATCAAACTATTGTTCTCTAGTCTTGGGTACTGCCATAGCCTCTGTACCATGGTCTTCCACTGTCTTGGGATAGAGTTCTCTTGCTTGTGGGTCCACTCGGGCACGCTATTCTATCTAACTTCTCTTTTTCTTGTTTTGTTGAAGTTTTTATAGTTTATATAGGAAATATTTATTTTAATGTTGTTACTGTTTTTAAAATATTTTCTTTTTCTTTGCTTCCTTTCCTCATAGGGCTATTTTCCCTGTTGGGGCCCCTGGCCATAGCATCCTGCTTTTACAAGTAGGGTTGTAGCTTACAATTAATAATAATAATAATAATAATAATAATAAAATATGAATTTAAAGGTTGGTTTATGTTAATGAAAACAGGTCAAACCCAAGACAAGAATTGACATGTCTGGGGAGTTTGGCCTGCAGGGGAGATACAGCTGCATTTATTGTTGTTGTTGTTATTATGATGTACTGAACAGACTGATTTTATTTGAATATACATATGAATGCTTCAGAAATCATAAGCTATATAACATGAGTCTTCATATGTATTATTGGCATTTTTCAAAAGTCCTAAATAGAAACACAATTCATATGCAATTTTATGTAAAAATAACATTTCAAAGTATTCTGTAGAAATACACTACATCCAGTCCTATTATTCCTTTTCTGGAACATTCTCTGGAATACAGGAAATGGAATACCCTAAAAAAAAAACAGGTAAACGAATCCTGATATTTGCATCAGAAAACCCTCAAATCATATGAAGCATATTTTGACTGGGAAGCTTTTGTTTACTCTGAAACTGGAGGGAAAACCAATTAGAAAACCCGGTGGACCATCTCTCTCTCTCTCTCTCTCTCTCTCTCTCTCTCTCTCTCTCTCTCTCTCTCTCTCTCTCTCTCTCCGTTCCTCTAACCTCATCAGAATTCACAACGCAAACTTCAACTAAAGCGAGGCAACAATGGACAGAGCTCCCTTCCTAAACTGATTTTCTCCCACCTCAATGACAGACAGACACAGCCGCAATGCAAAGTAAAACTCCTGCAATGCAACCTTTCTTTTTTTGTTTTACGCTCATTGCCTCTATGTTAAATATACCATCAAGTTACCTGAGTCAATATGTACCGCGTTATTTCTTGGTTACAAACAATATCGAGTCGACAGGGTCCATATTTATAGCACGTTACTCTGTTGCATGCAGCATCAAGTCGCAGGGTCTGTATATGGCTCGTTATTTTTGCTTTGCATACATCATTAAATAATCAGGGTCTATATACAGTACGTTACTTTTTTCTTACAGCATTAAGTCGTTAGGGCTATATATTACATACAACATTTAAGTTTTCAGGATCTATATATGGCACATTACTTCTTTGTTACATACAATGTTAAGTATTCTGGATATATATATTGTGCATGTTACTTCTTGACTTATTTGTTGTATACTACATTATGTTATTAGAGTCCATGTGTAACACGCTATTTATTTGTTGCACACAGATGTAAGTAGTTTTTTTTGAAAACAGCATAAAATTTTCTTGTTGTTTAGAGTGGACGCAAATAAAATTATGAAATATAATAAACGAATATGTTTTTACCCAAAACTATTTTATTTAATAAATATCGGAAGAATTAAGTCAAAGAAAATAAGAGATGCAAAAAAGGAAAACCCAAACTGTTAGATCTGTAAAAATTAATGGAACAAAGACAAGGAATTGGAATTAGATTCCAAGTAATCCAACTGAATTCTGTTCTTCGGAGATTTCGACTTAATGAAGAAAAGGAATATGAAGAATCCGGGGAAATGGAGGAAATTCTTATCTGTTCTCTCCTTCTATTCTCGAGATCCACTTACCTCAATTGTCTTACAGCCGGGGGAGCAGGGAAGGCTCGAATAAGGGGAAAATCAAGGATAATATCTTTCTATCCTTTTCTTTTATATCTGCCATGAGAGTCGATGCTTTCAAGCCTGTCGTACATTGTTAAAAATTTGCCGAAAAAAAATAAAACGGTAAAAATCCTGGAATAAATGTTGCTGGGCATTTATCATTTCAAAAACGGATATATTGACGTGATTAAGTGATATTACGGTCACCAACCCCTAAAAGATAATGACAAAGTAAGGTAAACTTACGGTCGCCTGTATGCTACTGAGATACCGTTGAGAACAGTATAAATTTTACGAAGAATTTTCGATTGAAATTACGGTTTTTTTTTTTTTTTTTTTTTTTTTACTGCGTAGGTTCCTGGATAATTCAGAAACTTTCTGTTGACCTTAGATGCCGGATGCGAGCGGCAATGGGTAACAAACGGGCACGATAAGGTATTAAAATGTGTGAGGAGTACTATTTACATCTTAATGAGTCCCTCAAATCGTTTTGGGAAAATATGAAACCGCAGTGTGTCCTAAAAGGAAATATACTTAGTGAAATTTTTCGATTCAATATGAACCCATGAACCTTCAACTAAACCGTTTTGAATTCTAAATTAGTTAGCAGTCCTCAAGTCAGGATACAAAGATCATACAAAGCTCCATTTTTTTATAGATATTCTGTGTGAAGTTTATAAACCAAGTTGCATTACTTCTCTTTTGTTTACGTCAGCATCCAGCAAGTTCCAGATATATATGTGAATAACTAAATCACAAGAAACATACGAGTAGGTCAAGCTTAGAAATTGCACATATTTTAGAAGAGAAACAAGGAAGCAGAGTCTTTGAGTAAATTAAGATATCAAGAAATATAATCAAGTACAGTACGAAATATCTTTTTCCTTTTTTTCTTTCAAAATTGATTGATCAGTCAATTTTTCATGTATTTTTATAATTTATTTATCTTTATTTAACAGAATTTCCTCCTTTTTGTATCATCGTGTTCATTTTTGCTTTTTCTTTTGCTTTTGCCCCTTGTCTTATTACTGCATTTCCATTAAATCGTTTATTCTAATTGTATCTTTTTTAGTTTGTTTTTGCGATTATTTTATATCATTATCTTTTATACAATAAAGTTTAAAGTACTAGAAATTTGTGAGAATCTTTTATTGTCACTATTTCAGGTACACTTATAGTTAAGACACACATGAGATGTTATTTCTATCCTCCGGCTCAAAATGCTTTTACCAGCATGAATAAGAAAATTAACTTTGGTAATGGAATATCAAGTATCAGATTCCCTTTATAGACTGCTATGAGAAAAATCAGTGAGGAACTGGTTTGTGAAATATAAAAATATAAAAGTGTTTTGCAATAGATCTCATTTTCGTAGAATAACATGCTGAAATTGCCTTACTTTTGTATTAAATTTACCCTGCAAAGAATAAACGAACCATTTAAGGAGTAAAGTGAACAGCGTTGAGACGAAAAGGGCAGTTATTCTGAGAAGAACAGAATAGGATCTATTTTGAAAGGAGAAAAAGAACTATGAAAGGAATGAAAAGATTTTACAGACACTTGAGTGACCGTAAAAGGAACATAGTCTCTATATCTAGGAGCGTAAAACGCTAGCTACTTCTTTTGTTAAGCATAATATTATGACAGAGCAGAGGAATCACTAACTTTTCAACAGAATGTTAGGTAAAAGAAAAGAACCTAAATCAGTAAATATCTACACTTAAAATTTGGAGTAAAAAACGTTAAAAATACTGGAATAAATGTTGCCAGGCATTTACCGTTTTAAAAACGGATAGATTGACGCAGAGAAGTGATATTACGGTCACCATCCGTAAAAGATAATAACAAAGTAGGGTAAAATTGCGGTTGCCTGTATTTTACTGATATACGGCTGAGAACAGTATATTTTACGGAGATTTCCGATTAAAATTGCATTGTTTTATCAGTGTATGCTAACGTAACAGAGTTTTCGTCTGCATTCATAATTTGATTACAATAACCACCACCACTAAAATGAATGATTAACTATTCTAGCCCACCGAAACTAAACAATAAGTGAAACGTAATACCAGCTGAGGAGTACCAATGGGAATGAATCTATCAGCTGGTCAATGAAAATCGAATGGAATGGTCGATTTCATCCTAAGACCGATCGTAAAACTAATACTTTAGTGTTTTTCATAAAGCCAAGTCTGTTCCCGATTTAGATATGATAAGAATCGATGTGATTGTAAACCACTGAGTTTAAAAATCGATTGCGATTTTGTGTGAAACATTTTACTGCTAAAATGAAAACGATATTTATGCATACCATGCATAACATTAGTTGTTTACAATTATGTTTTTGCTAAGATCTGTCCAAATGAATATCTGTCACTCGAGTTTGGCCAGTCTGTCTGTAATGGAAAGATTGCTGTGGCAACGCTTATTTTACTTGAAGAACTGACGTTATCATTTGTATCATTATAGATACTACATCAATATTCCACCCCTTTAAGCTTAATAAGTGATCAAGATTTTCTATTAACAAAATGAAGAAAAGCACAAGTAGGTGCATAAAAGAAAGATTTAATATTTTAAATATTAAGAAGAGGTAAATACATGGATCAGTTACTAAGGATTTGATTTTTTTTTTCAAATAAAATAATTCTATTATTTTCAGTTAAAGATTTCCAATTGACTCAATAATCTTGCAAAGTTGGCATTTTGTATAAAAATTTCATAGAGGAAAGAGTAATCTACTTTGGTATTCAAATGTTGGATTTCGTTACATTTCACAGTTGAGAAAATTAAGACAAGGTAACCGTTTGGCT
>NC_090738.1:102834893-102849893 GCF_036898095.1 Palaemon carinicauda
GTTACGTGATTAAGTAACACTTCTTTGAAACGCTCTGAAAGAAGGGAAGAAGTTCCTCTTTTCTCTAAGAGTAAACGGGTTGATTAAGCACATCTGTCAATTCATTGTACCACCAAAAATTAGGTCAATGTTTGAAACATTCATTGCTGTAGTTTCATGGAAATTCATAAGCCGGTTTGTTAGATATTTGGGAAAAACACTATTACACGGCCTCTAGAAACGATAGTAGGTGAGCGACAAGACACAACCGAACTTGGAAAAGCAGGATGCTATAATATATGCCCGGGGACTCAAAGGGGGAAAAAATATCTAGTGAGGAAATGGAATGAGGAAATAAATAAATTAATAAGAAGCAAAGATCAAATAATACAATATATCTTAAGATCATAAACAAGTGATTAAATAATGGTAAATAAATCTATTATATTCTTTTGCAGGTAGCAATATGTAACAGTAAGAATCTAAAACCAATAGAATAGTTAGTAATAATAATTAACCTATATTTTACCCTTTTCTAATTCAAAGTTCCTTAGCCTAGGGAGATCCCATTACTTAATTATGGAAAAAAATTATCAAGCAAATAAAATATTTGAATTACTTTTCGGTATCTGCTTCTGTCAACTCATCACCTTTGATGATTTGATATCTGTAAATTTCATTATTTTCATCAATCTTTAGTCGGAAACAGATATAATTCAGACGAAATATCTTATATGATTTGGTTTTCTACTTTTTGTTCTCGGCTACTGTGTGTTTAACTACTTTTGAAATAAGTATTTTGATTAATTTGGGGGGATTTTTGGAAAGTTTTAAATCAACTCCTGAATTTCACTCAATAAGATTTCTGCACCTCACAGATTAGAAATTGAAAACTATTTCTTTTTATTTTATGATGCTATCGCATAAGTTTGTAGCCTGGGGTGCCGTGTTCACGCCTATAGCCCTATTCCCCACGTTCCCAATCCCCCACGGTCTACAGCCAAATCCCCAGGGTAATCTCTCCCTCCCTCTCCTGATCTCTAATTTGACTTCATAATCAAGCAGACTTTTCCTTCAATCTCATCCCTATGTGCTCCAAAACTTCAAAAAAATCCCTCTGAAGATCATTAATGACAGCGTTGCTTTTTGAGACACCCAGTCTCTTATTTTCATTTCTGTTCTCCCCAGCCACTCTTCCTCACTTGCCCTTTACTCGTTACTTTCATCTTTTCCTCACTGAGAGAAATAAGCGTAAAATGTTGTTGATTACATCAGTAACAAGGCACGAGATGAGCATTATCTGGTTTATTCTTGCTCATATCTTTCCAGGCGTTTTCTTTCATTTGCCTGCTTTGTTTTTCGCTTTTAATATCAATCTATTTATCTATCTATCTATCTATCTATCTATCTATCTATCTATATATATATATATATATATATATATATATATATATATATATATATATATATATATATATATATATATATATATTTATATATATATATATATATATATATATATATTCTATCTTGTAAATTTTGCTGGAATAAAAGCAGTGGCTGAGACGAGAAATTATTTTCTCTCTTCTTATTTTCGTTTGATACTTTATTCACTTATGTTCTTTCTTTTCATTAGTTGAAAAGTATGATTTCTTTTACTGGAATTATCTTGAAATGATTAGTGGAATATATATATATATATATATATATATATATATATATATATATATATATATATATATATATATATATATATAAATCTATCTGTCTATCTATATATATATATATATATATATATATATATATATATATATATATATATATATATATATATGTATATATATGTGTGTGTGTGTCTGTATATATTTAGATAGATACTCTCTCTCTCTCTCTCTCTCTCTCTCTCTCTCTCTATATATATATATATATATATATATATATATATATATATATATATATATATATATATGTGTGTGTGTGTGTGTGTGTGTGTGTGTATGTGTGTGTGTGTCTGTATATATTTAGATAGATAATATATATATATATATATATATATATATATATATATATATATATATTATATAAATAAATAAATAAATATATATTGTACTGGGATGTTCAAGGATGGACCATAAGTTGTAAAAGTTTTTATTGCCAACGATAAGTTTCAACCTGAAATACATATTCCATGTAATAAAAAATAATACAAACCAACCAACTATACAAATTTTGAATTTTCCCTAATTTTCCCGATTTAAATATAAAAAAAAAATAATATTTGTCCTTAATACAACCCTCCTAGTAATTTACATGAACAATCCATATTGGTATGTATATTTTTAACATTAACTATTTCTATAGCAATGTAAATAAATACCACTTTAAACTATGGTACTGTAGCCACTAAAACACTCGGCATCAAATTAAATGTACTCATATCATTAAACATTACTGTATATATACATT
This sequence comes from Palaemon carinicauda, assembly GCF_036898095.1. Lineage (NCBI taxonomy): Eukaryota > Metazoa > Arthropoda > Malacostraca > Decapoda > Palaemonidae > Palaemon > Palaemon carinicauda. Next base: position 102,837,339 of record NC_090738.1, read on the forward strand.
GAATCCAATTACCAATAAGGGCAATTCCAAATGTAATATCATATGACATCCATAATATACTGTATTGCACTCACTTCAAAGGCCTCACTATCACAGGCCTTGAACCCCAGTAGGAGATTGCCAAACACAAATATCCCATCACCTGCCGGCCTTACATGTCACCGACTTCATTCTTGTGTCTACATCCCCAAAGATAACACTTGCCACCACCCCTCGACACAATAGGCAGTACCAAAGTGGTTAGCAAATTTTTCGGCAGTTTGCCTGCTAACCGTGCGACATTTAGATATTGGTAAGACAAAAGATATTCCCGATGCGCAATAAGTTACAATTCACTCCAGCCCACATCAACATTTTTTAAATAAATATATCCTTATAGTATAATAAAGTTTATCATGTTAATGATACACTCCCCCACCATTAGTGGCAAATTACCGATACCCTATCCAAAAGGGTCAACTACGTATGATTACATTGCTCTTCTATTGGTAATAACACCACCAACTTGTGTACTGTACTACACATAATCTTATCCACTCCACCATCATATCCCTTCCCATGCTTTATAATCTTATACCTTAAATCAACATCACAGACAATGCCATCTTGTCCTGGATCAGCTCTAATCACCTGTGCTAGTTTTCATGCCCCCCTTACAACATTACTATCTTGCACAAGTACCACATCTCCAACTCTTACATTCCTCCTTGTTGTATGTCATTTCTGCCTGATTAACAATGATGGAAAATAGTCTCGGTGCCACTTTTTCTAGAAGGATTCTATTATACTTTGTATAAACTTTAATCTCCTTTTGTGATCCCCACTAATATCGTACATCCCACTTGGACAAAAGCAAGTGGACCGACCAAGCATTGGGACAGAGGTATCCCCCCAACTCTAAACTAAATCCAGGTTTTGTTCTAATTGGTCTTTCATTCATCAGATTAGCAATACTAAACAAAGCAGTTTGTAACTCTCCAAAATTCATTACATTATCTCCCACACTAATACAAAGACACCTTTTGACAGATTTGATCAGGGCTTCACTTGCCCCATTATACCAAGGTGCGTCACTAGGCATTTTAAAGATCCAAGTTACCCCTTCCTTTTCTCCAATGTTTTCTATTTTCTTGCTTGCTGATATCAACTGAGTTCCCTTATCTGGATATTTAACTTTAGGAGCTCCTCTAATAGCAATAAACCTTTGAAATGTTGTCAGAAAATCATCAGTACTGTATCCTTCAGCCAAATCTAAGTGAACAGCTCTAGTAACTAAACAGTTGAATATAACACCAAAGGCTTTACCATGAGTTCTCCTTTTAACCGTGTCTCTTATTGTTAAGGGTCCAAACAAATCTATAGCTGTGTAATAGAAAGGTGGAGCAGGTTTCATTCTTTCTATCCTCATTTGACCCATGCATTGGTCTTCTAACTACTTTGTTAACTTCCTACATGTCACACATTGATTTTGTATTGCCTTTATTATTTTTCTGGCCCCTGGAACCTAGAATTTTCTTTGTAATTTTGCCAAAGTAGTCTCTATGCCTGCATGGTCAACCCCATGTACATATGATATATACAATCTAGTAACTGGATGATTTTCTGGTAGCAACATATAGTCTTCTCTATTCCAATTTTCCTTTAGCCACTTGGAAATTCTTTGTCCTACTACTATGACTCCATTCTTAATTGAAGGTCCTAATCTTCTGAACCTCACTTTCCAATCAGCTATGTCCCTTTGCATCTCTCAAACCCACATTAGTTCTGCTTTAATAATTCCTTGAACTGTTGGTTCCCTCAGCATACCCTTAAAGGATCTGCATTTGAAACCATTTATTACCCTGCATGTAACTCTTAGTAGTTTGTAATAATCACTAAATCTATTAACATCAACCATGTGTATAACATGGTTCTGACTTACTTTAGCAACAGCCATGACAACACCTACTCTTTCAGTTAGTTCAATTTCACAATTTTTTTTTTGATAGGCCATTTTGAAATTGGTAATGTTAGGAATTTTGGTCCATTTTGCCAGGCAGAATTTTCACCAATTTTTTTCTGGACTACAAGGTTTAGAGGTCATATCAGCAACATTTTGAATCAAATTAACCCACCACCATTCCCTTGAATCAGTTTTTATTTGTATCTCTGCAATGTGTACAGCAACAAATGTGTTGAATCCATGGGACTCCTTTTGAATTTGTGATCTTACAATTGTCGAGTCAGCTATGTGATAGACTGACTCAAACTCCCATGAAAACCCCTTTACTATGAGTTCTCTCATCCTAGCAGCTATGAGAGTACCACATAATTCCAGACGAGGAATAGACATTTGATTCATTGGTGCATTCTTATTTTTCGCCATCATCAGACTTGATTCAAACTTATTATCACTGATTTGCCACCTCACATATGCACAAGCCCCATATGTTTGCGTGCTACCATCAGAAAATATTACTAGGTTCGGCTTACCAAAAGCATTAGATCGCTTTAAGGGTCTTCTAAAAGTTAATGACTCCAGTCCATACAATTCTTTGAAAAACGCTTTCCATTCGTTCATCATGGAATTATCAAGTGGATCATCCCACTTGATTCCACTACCATTCGAGTTTCTTTTGGAAATCATGGATCTCATCAAGATCTTAGCTTTGAGTAATACTGGTATAACCAACTCTAATGGATCATACAACGATGCAATTTGACTCAATATCTTTCTGCGTGTTAATATTTCTGGAAAACTATAATCAAATTCACTTATATCTAAATTTGGACCACTCCTAACCTTTCTTATTATTGGTGTAAAGTTGAGTCTTACAGCAAAGGAAAAATAGTCATCTACAGGATTCCATTTTAAACCTAAGATTTTCTCACTATCAGATTCTATTATTATTATATTGAAGTTTTCATAATGCCCGCTGACTATCCAGTGCTTTATTCTGAAACTTCCCTGCGACAATACCCTTTCAGTATCCTGTATCAATTTGATTGCATTCTCAATGGCATCAGTAGAATACATTTACATATGTATTATTAAGAATCATATCTTGCACATCCGGGGATTCCTTACCGAATTGTTCTACTGTATGTCTCACAGCTACCATAGCTATAGTACCACTGGGCCTATCTCCAAATGTTACTGTGGTAAGAACATACTGATCAGGTGGCCTACTATCATCCAAGTCCCTCCATACAAATCTATGTGTATGTTCATCTAGTGTGCTGAGTTTTACAGTATGGTACATCTTTGCTATGTCACCCACTATGGCTATAATATCTTGCCTAAATCTACACAACACTCCCAGCAAACTGTTCAAAATAACAGGCCCCTTAGCCCAAAAAGCGTTTAACCTCTGTCCCATATAAGATGCTGAAGAATTGAAGACAATGCGCACTGGGGTTGAACTAGATTCTGGCTTCAACACCTCATGATGATGAATATAGTGAATTGGGCCGTTGTACTCTTGAATCTCCTTATTAGTTAATTTCCTAGCTACTCCCCTTCTAACCATATCTTCAATCTCCTTCTGATATTTCATTGCATACTCATTCCCAAGTTCCCTTAATCTATTCTCTGTTGTTCTTAACCTGGCATTTGCTGCCTTTATGTTATTTTTCAACTGATTTGGATCTCTTATCCAAGGATACCTTACAAACCAGCATTTCTGTTACTCATCATACGTTAATCCTTCCTCAATCAATTTCATTTCCTTTTCTTCTTTCAAACTTACATAATTGAGTCCAGGACAACCTCTGCACATACATTTGATACATTGTGGATTACACCTTGTTCCCATTTCTTCTATGGCAAAAAATTTATGTAACTGATCCTTTAGATTTTCTGTTGGCTCAATATTGATTTCATTCAAATTTACTGAGCTTGAAAGTTTATGAATTCTCACAAACACATGATTACTAGTATTAACTTGATTAGTAATTTCATCATGTCTACCACGTATGCTGAACCCAAACTGATTTTCTAGCAACTGGAAACCCTTTTGTTTCAACAACCCTTGGCAATATTTCACAATAATTAGCACCAATAAGCATATCAATTTCCCCATGTGGGCGATTCAGCTCTAAGTTTGATATTCCCACAAAAAGTTGAGATACCCTGGATAAGTCTATTTTCTTGATTATGGCAGTTATTTAATTAATTCCAACAGCATTCACATTCCAAACCTTACCAGATTTATCAATTAGTGGTACACAATATTCGTTGCTCGAGTGATACTCAACCGCATTGCCCACCTTGATCATGGATAAATTTATATGCTTTCCACTTAAACCCGATTTCTTAGCCATCCTATTTGTTATAAATGAAATATCCGCCCCTGGATCCCACAATACACTAACAGGCATGTTCTTACTATTCACCATACTGATATTCAATAACACTGCAAATCCCTTTTCTGATATCGCTTTGTGAATACTATTTTCTACTCTATCGGAATGTAACAGTGGATGATGATTACGATTGCATGGCCCTTTACCTTCAATGATGAAATCACACAATGTACCCACATTGCAGCTACGAGCAGTATGATATCCCCTTAGACACCTAAAACATATTCCATTACCCTTTATAATCTCAAATCTTTCTTTGCTACCACAACTATTAAATTTATAACATTCTGTTATATCATGACCAATTGAATTGTGTAACAGGCATCCTATCCCCTTACTATCTGCCTTAGGTTTAATACCTTTAACCATTTCTGTCAAGTTAACAATACAAGATTCAAATTTCTTATTTTGAATACTTTGGTCTTCCCCAATTTTTTTCACCAATTTTATCAATTCCGATTCATTTTCAACTGTGCTGTCAACATATGGACGGTTGCCTTATTATCACTACCGCTACACCTAACATTAGAATTCATATATTCCAAAATTTTTCTCTCCTTCTGCAAGAACTTCAACAACTCAGGAAACAGATTGCTAGTTACTGATACCTCATCTGCTTTAATTACCCATTCTCTCTTTTGAAGTGAAGGTAAAACGTTTGCACTATTAAGTTCATCAGAGAGATTTACCTTTTTTAAATCAAGCCAACATTGCTTAACCTGATCGACCATTTTAATAAATCCTTTGGTATCATTATCATAAATTTTCTTTAGAGATCTAAGGTCACCAACCACTAAGTCTACAATCTTTCTGGAATTCCCAAATTTATCATCCAAACGTTGAATCATTTCATCATAATTACCCTCTGAGCCCTTCACTGCTTGAAGTGCTTCTCCACCTAGACACATTTTGAGAGCATATGGATCAGTGCCATATATACTCTTAACTAAATTCTCATAATCTTCCTTAAAAGTTGGAGAGTTTCTTAAATTACCTTCGAACATTAGTGGTTCAAATTTCTTTACTTTAACCTTCGATTTATCTGTTGCCTTTACATCCTGGACACCTTTGAATAATTTTGCACTTCACATTTTAATCTTTCACTATCTAGAATATATTGTTGGGCTTCTTCTAAATTACTATCGGCTAGCTTATCCTCGTTTTCACATATAAAATGTATCAATTCATCATTTTGATAATCTAAGCAATTAAAGACTTCAACCAGTTCCTCATAGTTCTTCGTTAACACTAATAAATCATCACCTCAATTGATTCCTTCATTGCACATAGTTACCTTCCTGGTGAACTTCCCTTTGCTGATTGCCCTCTTCCTCTTCAGGGCGACGAGTTCCTCTTGCACACCCATGGCGGTTGAAGTTGAAATGTACTGGGATGTTCAAGGATGGACCATAAGTTGTAACAGTTTTTATTGCCAACGATAAGTTTCAACCTGAAATACATATTCTATGTAATAAAAAATAATACAATCCAACCAGCTATACAAATTTTGAATTTTCCCTAATTTTCCCGATTTAATTATCAAAAAAAAATAATATTTGTCCTTAACCCGAGAAATGCGGCAATGTCATTTTACTACAGTCCCGTGGTGCGGCTATCTTGACAAAAATACAATGTTTCAGAATCTAACCCATAACTATACCAATGATTTTGTAATAACTTCGTGCGTGTATCATCCAAATATTTTATCCTACATCTTGTTTGTTATTTTGTTATAAACCATCAAAGTTAATTTTAAAGCGCGACGTGGAATCTTGCGTGATGGCCAATGGGTGAGTCTGGATTGTCTTTCATGGGTAGTATGTTGGGTATCACCCACGGAATCACGGGACTGTTTGCGCCCGGTAGAGGTTAGCGATTTTTATTTACTACATTCCGTACTATGTAATGAAGGTTCTAGGCTATTTTTAACAAATAGCCTTTACTATATATTGAAAAGTGTCGTGATAAAAAAAAAAAAACTTTATATTTTCAAATCGTATGATATAGAATTGTATCTATTCCTGAAATAATGATAATTTTAGTTGATGTGGTCACATTTACTATTTACAAACACTTTATTTGCTTCGTTTTTTTTCCTTTATCTATTCATAAAGTGACTATTGTTACCATTGCAATTATTTTAAATCTGTTCAAAATAATATATCATATTTAGAGAGAATATATATTTTTACTTACAATTTTGATAAACCAACCTAGAATATTTGAAGGAACAAATTGATTTAAGGTAATGCAATATCATAGTCTTGTATATATTAGTTGTAACCTAAAAAGTCATAATATTTAAAGTACACAAAGAGAGCAATAATTATATCATATTGAAAACATAATAATTATTATTGGAATCTTGTATAGATAAACATAGTAACTAATAAACTCATGACCTGTCCTATGTGTTCAGACTAATGACAATAGGTTTTTATGACATTTTTAAGCATTTGTATATAGTAATGCGTATATCAAAAGAATCACCGCATATTAAAATATACAGTATTTACGGTATATACAAAAGATATAGAAAATTCCTATTGTGGATATACATAATGAAAACAGGCTATATAAAAAAATTCTCAAAAAGATTATTCTCTCTCTCTCTCTCTCTCTCTCTCTCTCTCTCTCTCTCTCTCTCTCTCTCTCTCTCTCTCTCTCTCTCTCTCAATATTTATTTTGGGTATGCCAGTGACGAAAGCAGTCGGTTGGACATGAAGGCATATTACATTACTTTATAATAGTAACTCATACCCCTTGTAAACAACCCTCCAGTTACTTATAATGAAATTATACTTTGTAAACAAACACTCTCGGATATTCAAAACAAAACCATTCGGTATTGTTATCGTTAATATAAAACTAGGCAACCGCCGTCCTGACGTAGGATTTGAGAGTTGCCACAGGTTTTATTTCCCTCCCTACACAATATATTACGATGTAATATCGTTGGTGTGTATGTGTATGTATAATGTTATATGTTTTTTTTTTTTTTTCATCATTTATGTTTCTAATATGTTGATATAAAACTAGTTTTAACTGAAAATAATTACAATTCGCCTTTTTCCCTTGCAATAAAGCTAAAGTCCCTATATGGAAAGGTTTTATATTATACATAATTATATAGGTAAAATAAAGTTATAAACATTAAAATTTCTACTAGAAATATTATTTTATCATAAGAAAAATAATAAAAGTCGAATAAGTTCACAAGGGAATTTGCAAGAAGAGATAGAAAATTGCGCTCTGAAGAGGCTTATAGCAGTCTCCCATACAGCCGCTGAAGAGGCTTGTAGCAGTTCTCGGGTTAATACAACCCTCCTTGTAATTTACATGAACAATCCATATTGGTATGTATATTTTTAACAATAACTATTTTTATAGCAATGTAAATAAATACCACTTTAAACTATGGTACTGTAGCCACTAAAACACTCGGCATCAAATTAAATGTACTCATATCATTAAACATTATTGTATATATACATTGAATCCAATTACCAATAAGGGCAATTCCAAATGTAATATCATATGACATCCATAATATACTGTATTGCACTCACTTCAAAGGCCTCACTATCACAGGCCTTGAACCCCAATAGGAGATTGCCAAACACAAATATCCCATCACCTGCCGGCCTTACATGTCACCGACTTCATTCTTGTGTCTACATCCCCAAAGATAACACTTGCACCACCACTCGACACAATAGGCAGTACCAAAGTGGTTAGCAAATTTTTCGGCAGTTTGCTTGCTAACCGTGCGACATTTAGATATTGGTAAGACAAAAGATATTCCAGATGCGCAATAAGTTACAATTCGCTCCGGCCCACATCAACATTTTTTAAATAAATATATCCTTTCAGTATGATAAAGTTTATCATGTTAATGATACACACACACACACACACACACATATATATATATATATATATGTGTGTGTTTATATATATATATATATATATATACGTATATATATATATATACGTATATATATATATATATATATAATATATATATATGTATATATATATATATATATATATATTTATCTATACAAATTATATATATATATATATATATTTATCTATACAAATTATATATATATATATATATATATGTAAATATCACTCATGAATGACATTTAATACCGAATTCTATCTTGGGAATATATATCCACTTAGAATTCATTTTATGGTAACAGCTTCTGGCCGGGTGGAGATTCGAGCCCCCACTTGTTCGGCCGGAAACAATGCCTGCGAAGACTCCACCGACTGAGCTATCAAGAGAGATAAAAGTTAATCACAAATCCCCGTACACGTTCCTGTCGAATTCAGGAATCTGCTTATAGACTTGAAATGAACCCATCTCCATCATGATTGCTGAATCTTGAAGCCTTTGTCTTGCAGTGGACCAGAAACGGCTGCATTTCTGTAACATATTTGAGGCCTTCGTCTTACAGTGGACCAGAAATGGCTGCATTTGTGTTACAAGTTTGAGGCATTTGTCTTACAGTGGACCAGAAACGGCTGTATTTGTGTTACATGTTTCAGGCCTTTGTCTTACAATGGACCAAAAAAGTCAGCATTTGTGTTTTTACATGTCTGAAGCCTTTGTCTTACAGTGGACCAGAAACGGCAGCATTTGTGTTGTTACATGTCTGAAGCCTTTGTCTTACAGTGGACCTGAAACGGCACCATTTGTGTTGTTACATGTTTGAAGCCTTTGTCTTACAGTGGACCAGACACTGCTGCATTTGTGTTGCATGTTTGAGGCCTTTGTCTTACAATGGACCAAAAACGACAGCATTTTTGTTGTTACATGTCTCTAGCCTTTCTCTTACTCTGGACCAGATACGGCAGCATTAGTGTTGTTACATATGTGAGGCCTTATCTTAGAGTGGGCTAGAAACGGCTGCATCTGTGTTACATGTTTAAAGCCTCTGTCTTACAATGGACCAGAAATGACAGCATTTTTATTGTTACATGTCTGAAGCCTTTGCTTTACAGTGGACCAGAAACGGTAGCATTTGTGTTGTTGCATGTGTGAGGCCTTCGTCTTACAGTGGACTAGAAACGGCTGCATTTGTGTTACATGTTTGAGGCATTTGTCTATGAGTGGACCAGAAACGGCTGCATTTGTGTTGTTATATGTGTAAGGCCTTTATCTTAGAGTGGACTAGAAACGGCTGTATTTGTGTTACATGTTTGAAGCCTTTGTCTTACAGTGGACGAAAAACGACAGCATTTGTGTTGTTACATGTCTGAAACCTTGGTCTTACAGTGGACCAAAAACAGCAGCATTTCTGTTGTTACATGTGTGAGGCCTTTATCTTATAGAGGACTAGAAACGGCTGGATTTGTGTTAAATGTTTGAGGCCTTTGTCTTTCAGTGGAATAGAAACGGCTGCATTTTTGTTACATGTTTGAGGCATTTGTCTAAGAGTGGACCAGAAACGGCTGCATTTGTGTTGTTATATGTGTGAGGCTTTTATCTTACAATGGACCAGAAACGGCTGCATTTGCGTTACATGTTTGCGGCCTTTGTCTTACAGTGGACCAGAAATGGCTGCATTTGTATTACATGTTTGAGGCGTTTGTCTTACAATGGACCAAAAACGACTGCATTTGTATTGTTACATGTCTGAAGCTTTTGTCTTACAGTGGACCAGAAACGGCAGAATTTGTGTTGCTACATGTGTGAGGCCTTTATCTTCCAGTGGACTAGAAACGGCTGCATTTGTGTTACATGTTTGAGGCCTTTGTCTTACAGCGGACCAAAAACAGCTGCATTTGTGTTATATGTTTGAGGCCTTTGTCTTACAGTGGACCAAAAACGGCTGCATTTGTGTTACATGTTTGAGGCGTTTGTCTTACAATGGACCAAAAACGACAGCATTTGTGTGGTTACATGTCTGAAGCCTTTGTCTTACAGTGGACCAAAAAACGGCAGCATTTCTGTTGTTACATGTGTGAGGCCTTTATCTTACAGAGGACTAGAAACAGCTGCATTTGTGTTACATGTTTGAGGTTTTGTCTTCCAGTGGACCAGAAACGGCTGCTTTTGTGTTGTTACATGTCTGAGGCGTTTGTCCTGCAGTGGACCCGAAATATCTGCACTTGTTGTTCTTAATTTTTTTTTTTGCACTCCTGAACGCCTCTGTAATTGACTCATTGTTATTCTATTTCTTATTAATTTTGCAATTCCCCTTTTCAAGAAAAAAATTGCAATTAACATCATCCATTTATTGTTGTCAAAGCGGAATCATTACGCTGTATCAGAATCTCTTGTCTTTATTCTATCTTTTTTTCTATATATTTTCAAAAACTGGGCTGACCTCTCCTTGTTTAAAGGGAATGAATGAATGAATGATTATAAGACATCCAGCGTCATAATTGCAATGGATATTGACGCCAATTGTCCAAAAGGGAAGATTTTAAGCATCTGTTTCCATAAAAATTTAACTTTGAATATTTACTCCTTTTTTCTAAAAAAAAAGAATAATGATATTGTTTCTAGTTGCTAAATTTCTATATATATATATATATATATATATATATATATATATATATATATATATATATATATAATCATTATAGAATGATTTAACTACATCAGTAGTTAATAGATATTATTGGCTTTTTGATGGCTTGTAAAAACATATCTTAATGAATTAAAGGTGAGAGTTGCTGCAATGTATGTTTGAGAAATGAGAGAGCCAGGTAAGATGAGGCTACAATTAAAAGACAGAAGGTAATTACCGAAGAGATGCTACAAAGAATTTTTATGACTGCTTATAGTGCATCTCGTTTAAAGGTTTTAAAGGTCACTCATGAATGGCAGAGGCAAGGGACAGTGACATTCCCCTAGGAAGCAGGACAATGCCCTAGAGACTGACCATATATTATATGATCAGCGCCCAAGACCCCTAAGCTATGGTCAGGGAGGGCCAGGCAATGGCTGCTGATGACTCAAGTGATAGACCTCTAGGCTCTCCCAAACCCCCAACCTTAGCTCACAAGGATGGTAAGGTTGCGGACACTAAAGGCACTAACGAGTCTGAGCGGGACTTGAACCCACGTCTGGCAAACACCAGGCAGAGACATTACCAATCAGGCCACAACAACCCCGGATGATAATCGTGATGATGATTGAAGGCGTAGATATACCGATATTCCCAGAAGCTTAGAAAATTCTAAGAATTTACTAATTATTGGATATATAACATATTTTGTTCCTGGGTTACCTTTTTCATTTGTTTAAAGGCATATGAAACGAGCTATCTCACTGGCTTAAACCAGAAGTTCCCAAAATGGGGGTAATTTCCCACTGGTGAGAAATTTAAAGCTATCGGGAGGGAAATGATTACACTGCCTACTAGCATTAAAAAATCTCTGATACATTTTATCAAATCAGAGAGAGAGAGAGAGAGAGAGAGAGAGAGAGAGAGAGAGAGAGAGAGAGAGAGAGAGAGAGAATATGTTTGTAGATGTAACTATAAATTTATTAGTGTTTGAACACTAAAAATAAATTAGCAAATAGTCACGGTACGTTTTGACTACCCGTTCCTTCATACCTGGATTGATTGAACTGGGTGTAAAGGGTAAATGAGAAAAAATATTTTGGGAATCCCCGTAATAACTGAACAGTTCAGGTCTTGAAATGGGGACAAGGGAAGGTTAAAAAAGAAAGACGTTAAAAGCATCATAATGATTAATGAATTTTACAGGTTCTTGTATAAGCATTAACAGAAATACATTTTCTATTTTGGAATGAACTGCGAAAAACTTCCCTCCAAATTCTTTCTCGTATCATTTAAATATGAAGAACAAATTTTAACACCTACTCAATGAACTTATAAATTCGACGAACTTGTTGGAAAATGGCGCCGAAATTGTTTAAATTGCTCCTCATGAGGAAAGAAAATGTGATGCTATTTCACACAGAACGCGGATTTTGCCTGCGTTTATCGCATGAACTTCGTGAAATATTAGGCAGATAACGACAGGTAAAATTGCCTAGTTCTCTTTCGGAAAAACGGCTGCATTATGAAAGAGACTTTAAAAGCCGTGTAACATAAACGAAACCTTTCAAGGCTGAGATGAAGTGTGGGACTTCATTTTCTCCTATTTAGGGATCTGTAAATATCCTCTTCTCGCTGACCTTCATTTTGGAGGGAAATTTTACTTACTCTTCGAGTAAAT
>NC_090738.1:102854893-102864893 GCF_036898095.1 Palaemon carinicauda
CCTACGTGTTTTGTTCCAGTGAAAGTTAGGAATCTTTTTGACAATTTTGGTACAAAAATCATTACTTAAAAAATAACATACCTGATCTCTTACATTGTTAAAACTGCCATTTCTGAATTCTAATAAGTTACTCCATTCCAATATATGATGATGTAGTGTATGCTTACGTGACTCACCACATAACCTACAGGAAGCACTTTTACATCCATATTCCCCTGACCTCAACGTCCCTACTTTAGGACAACAAATAAGCAAATACTCAATTAATAATTAATTAATATGAATAGGAGTGCTTGGACATTGCTGTGTACATTTCAATCATCAATATTTCACTACATATACAAAATAAACACAAACTTAACATCAATCAATCTGAAGGAAACATATGCTACACATATCTTGTTCTTAAACCACGAATGTCTAAACAATACAATGTATTTGTGTTTCTAGTTTAAGCTCGACACATTTACATAAAATTACTGTTATTTTTCTGATCTGGTTCTAATGGAAATTAATTTCCTAAAATCAAGAGTAAAGCGGTAACTGTACACTTGAAGTGTCCAACGCTGAATGACAATACTTAGCACGGAGCTAACGAAGTTACCACTGATCACGTTGTGGCGGGATGTTGCAAAGACAACCCCCACACCCTTGATCACACTAACTGACAATTGTCTCCGCAACACAAACTTTCCCCTTACGTTATCAAAAAACTGGACTCTTAGACAAAAAGGACATAAAAACAAACCATAACCTTAAAACTATATTTATTAATACTAAAACAATCACTTAATACTAAAAAATCACCAACCATACTCCATAACCAAAAAAAATCACACTTAGCACTACTATCTTAACCTAAGGTAAATGGAAAACATTCAAATAACCCATGAAAAACCCAAAACTTAAAACTAAAATTCACTTTAACCACAAATATAACCGTAAATATTATATCAGTTTCTGAGTGGACACCTTCGTCCACACAAGGGGCCAACAGTCTTTATTTGGCACAACACTATACAGTATGATAAACCGCAGTGTCTTGGTTTGCCATAACAGCCTTAACTCCTTGGGGTCACGGCAGTCAAGATCATAATCATAATCATCATCATCATCATCATCATACGTAATCCTCAAAACAGCAATCGGAAGTTCATTCGGTCCAGGTCGTCAACAAGTAAATCAATCTGAGCAGTCCTATCAAGTTCTGTTACAGGCCAAGTCGTCAACAAACAATTTTACATTCAAAGAAAACTTCTCCAAAGGAGGAATCACGGCCTGCCAAAATAAAAAAAGAAAAACACTTACGAACACTTCTAGCTAACTGAACTATCGCACTATAATCAAAGATAAATAATAAATTGTTCCTTTCATTCACAATCACGACAAGCAAAGATAAACAAAACTGTACTTACTCAGAATATAAATCAATCACTTCCACGCTGGTAAGAAATATATAATAAAATCGTAATCCAGCACTCACAAACGGAACTGCCTCAAGCTGCAGTCAAATCAAAATAGCATTCGCTCCGAAACATTCACCACTGTCGTAACCTAACTAAAAATGTAAACAAACAACCTCTAATAAACCAACACACTAACTACTTCTCTCTCTCTCTCTCTCTCTCTCTCTCTCTCTCTCTCTCTCTCTCTCTCTCTCTCTCTCTCAGGATTTGGCAAAAACAAAATAAAAATAAAACAAAAATAAAATTAATTTCCTAAAATCAAAATTAAAGTGGTAACTGTACACTTGAAGTGTCCAACGCTGAATGACAATACTTAGCACGGAGCTAATGAAGTTACCACTGATCACGTGACTACAAAACAAGTAGAGACTGACCAATCAGGGGAAATCCTTTTCCAACCAATTCACTAATTCAATCGTTGGAAAATTCATTTCCCCTGACTTCACCGTAACTACTTTAGGACAACAAATAAGCAAATACTCAATTAATAATTTATTAATATGAATAGGAGCGCTTGGACATTGCTGTGTATATTTCAATCATCAATATTTCACTACATATGCAAAATAAACACAAACTTAACATCAATCAATCTGAAGGAAACATATGCTACACATATCTTGTTCTTAAACCACTAATGCCTAAACAATACAATGTATTTGTGTTTCTAGTTGAAGCTCGACACATTTACATAAAATTACTGTTATTTTTCTGATCTGGTTCTAACGGAAATTAATTTCCTAAAATCAAAAGTAAAGTGGTAACTGTACACTTGAAGTGTCCAACGCTGAAAGACAATACTTAGCACGGAGCTAACGAAGTTACCACTGATCACGTGACTACAAAACAAGTAGAGACTGACCAATCAGGGGAAATCCTTTTCCAACTAATTCACTAGTTCAATCGTTGGAAAATTCATTTCCCCTGACCTCATTGTCCCTACTTTAGGACAACAAATAAGCAAATACTCAATTAATAATTTATTAATATGAATAGGAGCGCTTGGACATTGCTGAATCTAAAAGAACGGGGGAATTTAGAATGAGTACCAGATCAAACTGATAATAATAAGTGATAATGTATCTGACCGTTTAATCCCATATGAAATCCAATTAGATACCCAATGTTTGTGATACTAAAAGTTTCTCTTTAAGAGAATCTTTGATATAGCCATCTATGGCTTTATCACTCTTCAACCATCCATGCCTTTTAAATAGCCTATCCTTAATACCATTATTTGCCGCCGAAGTGGCTCCACCTGCACGCAAAGAATGAAAACCATATTTAGAAATATCTTTAGCATGTGGTGAAAATGCTTCAATAAACAACCCTCTTAATGTAGTATATGAGATATACTTACCAATATTTCTGAAATGATACGTATTATTTTCGAACACAATTCTAGAAAATATATATACGCATTATAATAAGAAACAGACAAACCTGTCCATGAAATATATTTTTCCAAATTACTTACTGGACACAATCTGGTACCTGTCCTGGCTATTACAACCCAGGCATCGTCTCTGTACTGATCAGTTTTACTAAACTCTATGAATATACATCAATGTGAAGAATCTATGACAACATCCGAGTATTTTATATTTAACAGTTCAGAACTTCGGAGAAACCCTGCATAAGCTAAAAGACAAGCACAAATAGTTCTCTGTTTTTTTTACATTTCCAACTTGAAATAATCTATCATACATGTCACCGAGTATTTTTGAAGTAATAGGTTCCTTCCTTACAACTGAATGAGAAAGCCTTCTTTTGGCTGCCTCCAGTAGATTCTTAACAAGAGTAGATTCTGTAGGGGATTTCAGTCCATATAAATCATGAACATATTTTACACTGTAAAATGCTTTAATCACAGGACTTTGAGTACTTGCACTCTGGACAAGTGAACACAAATATAATGCAAATATAAAAGGCTTAGCCGGCAAGATGTCCTCTTCTCCAACTGAATTACTAGATGCCCAAAACCTCCATCTTTGAAAAGCGTTCATATAACTTTTTGTGGTACTATCTGCTCGGGCTGACACCAGTAGTTCCGGGATAAGCGGCACCTTCTCAGCCAGCACTTCTGGTAACTCTTCAATATCATCAGAGAAACAGTGGAAAAGCATATTTAGAGAAAAACAAATAGTTAGCATACATTTCTTCATGTAACAATATTATACAAAGAAAATCTTCCAATTTACTTCTACCATCTTATCACATATTATAATGGCTTGTCAGCCAAGACGGGCAAACCACTCAACTCCTCCGTCTAGCAATTATAATGGCAGCCACGCCAACAAATACAACATTCTTTATTTGTAGAAGCATTAACCATTAACAATGGTGAAACAGATTTAACATATCATTTTTAATGCTAACATTCTAAATGACAGGTCCTCATTTCCAAAAATTCCTGCACCATTTTTACATGTCACATAATATTCTTTCTTTGTGGGCAGATCCATGCAGTCCAAAACACACTCAATAAAATTATTGCCCTTCCATAAGAGAGGCCAGAATGGAGCAGATTTCCATACAGGAATAACTATGATTCCTCTTGCATTTTCTTTCAACATTTTTGAGAATACTCTAGTTAAAAGTGTAACAGGTGGTACAAAAAGACCAAGTTTTGCATTCCAATTTGCACTAAATGCATCAACCCCTGCACAAAACTCATTCCAGAATCTACTATAAAATACAGGTAGCTTGGCATTGTGAGGAGAAGCAAACCAATCAATATCAATTGTACCCCATTTTTCAATAATGAGATTAATTATAAAGGGAGATAACCCCCAACCATCTCTTTCTATTATTTTAGAAAGGTAATCTGCAATTTGGTTCTTTTCCCTGGGAATCCACTGAATATCTACAATAATTGAATATTTAACACAAAAAGAATGAATTTTGAAAGCAAGATCTTGTAATTCTGTATTCATTGATCCTTTTTCGATAATGCTACAAACACCTTGGTTGTCTGTGAACCACTTAACCCTGTTCGAAGCAAGAACGATGCTTAAAGCTTTAAGCACATTAAATACTGCCATAAGTTCCCTCCAAGTAGAAGACTTCACAGCCTCCTCAATGCCCCAAGCCCCATGAACCATGCCATTTGGTGTATTCACTTCATATCCAGAATAACCTATTGTACTTGCATCAGTATAAATAATTTTGGTGTAAGAAGGATTGTGATTCAGATGCCTACAGTTGATTTCAGTCATATTTTTCTTTCAAAACGATAACTGTTCCAAACCCTGAGTAGATAACTTTATGAAATATGACCAATTTGGTGCTAAAGAAATATCGATGCTCAAATATCTTGTCATGAACTGGCACAAATTACCAACAACAATTGACATAGAAAAAACCTGCCCTACAAAACTGGCAACTTTTTTAACATGAACTCGCCTATGTTGTCTCATACTATTTTCAATCTCTAATATCGTTGTGGCGGGATGTTGCAAAACAACCCCGACACCCTTGAATCACTCTAACTGACAATTGTCCCACAACACAAACTTTCAACTTACTTTATCATAAACTGGACTCTTAGACAAGAAGGACATTAAAACCAACCATAACCTTAAAACTATATTTATTAAAACTAGAATACTTATCACAAACCATCCACAACCAAAATACCACTTGAAACTAATTATAAACTTGAACACTATATATAAAAAAAACTTAATACCATTCGAATAAACCAACCAAAAAAACAACACCTAACAAAACTTAAAATTAAATTAACCACAACCTTAACTTCAAATCACAGAAACATATATATTGTGTGTGTTTACTAACACTCCGCAAGATGAGTCACAAAAAACCC
Source organism: Palaemon carinicauda (assembly GCF_036898095.1). Taxonomy (NCBI): domain Eukaryota; kingdom Metazoa; phylum Arthropoda; class Malacostraca; order Decapoda; family Palaemonidae; genus Palaemon; species Palaemon carinicauda. Next base: position 102,860,189 of record NC_090738.1, read on the forward strand.
TTTAGTAATCTTTCACTAGCCAACTGTCTTTATTGGCACAACACCACTATATATAACCAGAAGACTGTCTTAAATATCCATAACAGCCTTAACCCCTCGGGGTCATGGGTGTCATCGTTGTCGATATCATCATCATCATCATCATCATCCGAAATCTTAATTGTAATAAACAGGCCAGGTCGTCAACAGTTGGTCAATCCACTAGAGCATTCTAACACCATCAAGTTCCTTAAACAAGCCTGGTCATCAACAGTCAATTTCACATTCAAGTCAACTCTCTCCAAAGGAGGAATCACGGCCTGCCAAAAAAAAAAAAAAAAAAAAAAAAAAAACACTTATGAACACTCCTAACTAACTGAACTATCGCATTATAATCAAAGATAAATATTAAATGGTTCCTATCATTCACAATCACGACAAGTAAAGTTAAACAAAACTGTACTTACTCAGAAAATCAATGATCACTTAATCGCTAGTAACAAAAATAATAAATCCAGCGCTCACACAACTGACGGTTACAGCAGTCAAATCAAAATAAGCATTCACCCAAGACATTCACCACTGTCGTAACCTAACTAAAACATACACAAACAATCTCATTTATACCAACAGTCTTTCTCACCACAAACGATCGATACACTAACTACCTCTCTCTCTCTCTCTCTCTCTCTCTCTCTCTCTCTCTCTCTCTCTCTCTCTCTCTCTCTCTCTCTTAGGATTTGGAAAACAAAATAAATAAAAATAAAACAAAAATTAATCCTCCACATTCCTCCCCCCTTACTTTGCCAAATCCGTCTCACACAAAACTTACAATATTTTTTTCATTACCCAGTCGCAGTCGGGAACGGGACCTCTACTCCGAGTAACTGGGCCTCCATATACTCTCTCATTCACTTCTTCCATATCACAATCATTCACTACATGAACACTATTCCTATTTAAATCCCTATCATCTAATATATCATGTACAATGCCATCAACTCGTTCTCATCTGGCCCTAAAATCTCACTTATTTCTGTCAGCAATTCATCCATTTCATCAAAACCATTTTCAACTTTAATAAAAGATTCATTCATACTACTTATCATTCTCATATCTCTCACTCTCGCATTCGTCATACTTTCTTTTACATCATCTAAGGAAAAGCCACATACACTATAGGTATCATTCATACTCAGCCATGATTCATCTGCATTAACACATTTATCTTCCATAAACACTTGCACATTTACACCCTTGTCATATTTATTTCTATTCTCACTTTTACTTTAAAAATTTTCCCTTTTTTCATCCTTACTTAAAACTTTCAATCGCCTCTTTTTCCTATATTCAAGTAACACTAATTGTTTAGTTTCCAGCTCTAACTTTTCATACATACTAGATTCATACTTTCTCATTTCCAACCAATTGTTCATCCCATTCTCACAAACATTGATCCTATTCTTTCCACACACACAGGAGGACTCACCCAGCTGAACCCTCTCACACTCTAGTTTCTCGAACATCCTGGCTGACTTACTCCCTTCTTCCTACATACTACATTCAGTATACTTGCACATTATAGCATAATGACCATCCTTACCACAATTACCACAAATTACATTCATATGATTACTACGACATCCACTCGCTATGTGCCCAGTCATACCACACCGAAAACATTTTACCCCTTCCTCTTTCTTGCACTCGCTAATTCTATGCCCTACCTCACCACATCCAAAACAAGCACCTAGAGCCCATCTACATTCATTCTTCTTATGACCTACTTTCCCACACCTATAACACTTTTCATCACGACCATGGCTATCTGACATACCTCGATGCACACTAACACTCCTATCCCTCCAAACCTGATTCACTTGCCTAAACCCTTCATTTGTCTTTACAGGTATTCCCACATTACTCGCCCTAACACTCCTATCTACTACACTATCAGCTACCCTCATCGGTCCTCTCATAACAGCATCTCTAAAACTAACAAATTCTGGCACACTTTCCTCCATTCCAGTTCTTACACTCACAGATTTACTTTCTTTCATACATCTATCCAACTCGTAATCCTCAACTAATTTATCTCTAAAATATCATCCCATGTTAATCTTTCTTTCGTCCACCTCATTTTCTCCTTCCGTTTCAAATTAACAAACTCAGCAACATTCTCGGGTACAGTAGCCAAAAACTTCTTCATTAACTCCTTATTCTCATTTATACCTTCATCCCCATACTTCTTCCTAGCTAAAGTTTCCAACCTACATACATACATCGATATCGCTTCTCCTACATTCATCCGTGCGTACAGTAGCCAAAAACTTCTTCATTAACTCCTTATTCTCATTTATACCTTCATCCCCATACTTCTTCCTAGCTAAAGTTTCCAACCTACATACATACATCGATATCGCTTCTCCTACATTCATCCGTGCTTCATCAAAATCATTCTTACGCTTATACTTAACACTCCCTTTCATACGTTTTACCTGCTCAATTATTCTCTTTTTCACACTTTCATTATCAACGTCCCCTACGCTCATTATCACTCCATATATCGTCAACAAATACCCAGTCAAATATTCTCCTAACTCCCTAGCCCAAACTCTTTTACTATCACCATACGTATCCTGACAATACCTCTCATACTCCTTGAAAAACTCGTATACATCTCTACTACTATGCTCATTGAACCTTTCACACCGAGGTACCTCTCTCATAAACACAGTCTTACACACATCACGTTCATTCTCACTGCTATCATCACTGCTACCTTCCTTCTTGTTTCCTACTTCCTCGCTAGAATATAAGGAATCTAATTCCACAGTCATACTCCTATCCTTGATCATACTCTTCCTAGCCCTTTTCTTACTCGCCACTTTCACCCATTCACGATTGTCCTTGCTATCAGCCTGATACTTTTTCTTCTCTTTCTTCACATCACTTTTACCTTTCTTCTCATGGTTCCTATCACATTTCTGTTCATCCTTACTATGCCTTATTCCCTTATCTTCAATCTCACTATCACTATTATTATTACTATCACTATCACTTCCATTCCCATTATCACTAATCTTAGCCTTCTCATCCACTATCAACCCATTACCCGAAACTGAGGACACTCCTCCGACTGCACCTTCACCCATTATAGTTTTCATCATCCCCATGACTTGCCCCATCATAGCTTCCAATCGGTTCTCCATTCGTTCCTCATTCTCTTTCATCCTCATCTCAACACATTCTTCCACTCCCTCTACAGTTCCCTTTAACTCCCTAAGCTCCTCCTGCATCGCCTCATTCTCCCAGTTCAACCTCTCAATCTCTAATAGCAACCTCTCCTCACGCTCCTTACTCAGCCGCAAGTCCTCCTTCAAAACCCTTAATTGCTCCTCCATTTTTCATCAACCTTAATCCTAATTCCGTCCTTCGTCCAACAGTCCAGCTTCCTATCCCACCTCGGCAGTCCCTGTTCGGGCGCCAAAATAGTGTGGCGGGATGTTGCAAAACAACCCCCACACCCTTGAATCACTAACTGACAATTGTCCCACAACACAAACTTTCAACTTATTTTATCATAAACTGGACTCTTAGACAAGAAGGACATTAAAACCAACCATAACCTTAAAACTATATTTATTAAAACTAGAATACTTATCACAAACCATCCACAACCAAAATATCACTTGAAACTAATTATAAACTTGAACACTATTTATAAAGAAACTTAAAACCATTCGAATAAACCAACAAAAAAAAACAACACCTAACAAAACTTAAAATTAAATTAACCACAACCTTAACTTCAAATCACAAAAACATATATATTGCGTGTGTTTACTAACACTACGCAAGATGAGTCACAAAAAACACTTTAGTAATCTTTCACTAGCCAACTGTCTTTATTGGCACAACACCACTATATATAACCAGAAGACTGTCTTAAATATCCATAACAGCCTTAACCCCTCGGGGTCATGGGTGTCATCGTTGTCGATATCATCATCATCATCATCATCATCATCATCCGAAATCTTAATTGTAATAAACAGGCCAGGTCGTCAACAGTTGGTCAATCCACTAGAGCATTCTAACACAAGTTCCTTAAACAAGCCTGGTCATCAACAGTCAATTTCACATTCAAGTCAACTCTCTCCAAAGGAGGAATCACGGCCTGCCAAAAATAAAAAAAGAAAACCACTTATGAACACTCCTAACTAACTGAACTATCGCACTATAATCAAAGATAAATAATAAATTGTTCCTATCATTCACAATCACGACAAGCAAAGATAAACATAACTATACTTACTCAGAAAATCAATAATCACTTCCTTGCTGGTAACAAAAATAATAAATCCAGCGTTCACACAACTGACGGTTACAGCAGTCAAATCAAAATAAGCATTCACCCAAGACATTCACCACTGTCGTAACCTAACTAAAACATACACAAACAATCTCATTTATACCGACAGTCTTTCTCACCACAAACGATCGATACACTGACTACTCTCTCTCTCTCTCTCTCTCTCTCTCTCTCTCTCTCTCTCTCTCTCTCTCTCTCTCTCTCAGGATTTGGCAAACAAAAAAAAATAAAAATAAAACAAAAATTAATCCTCCACATCGTGTTCACAGCTTTATCGATTCTCTTTTTAGGTATGGAAATAGTAAAGTCCTTAGAATTTAAACATGCCCCTAGAAACTCAATTTTTTGTAC
>NC_090738.1:102869893-102884893 GCF_036898095.1 Palaemon carinicauda
TTCCGCAGAAACGAGCATTGTCTTGTCAACAACCGAGAGATTGCAGAGCTCACACGACAGAATAAAAAAGAAGGTTTAGGGGGTTTTCACTTTTATGTTTTTCACATTTGTCTTTTACCGTCCTCCAACAGGAAAGAATGAAATTGAAGTGGATATTATTGCCAGAAATAAGTCAGCGTATATCAAACGTTGTAAAATTTTCCTTGATTTTAAATTATACGAAACTAGTCGATTTAATAAGATGCTGGTGAATGGCTTTGTGTTTAATATCTAATTATAACACATCTGGCGTTACTACTAACTTAGAGAAAAGAGAAGAGAGCCACACTCACGAAATGCAGAATATGACTGACTTTCGAGATAGTGTCTTGATACGCACTTACAATGATGTTTCATCATATATTAACAAATATGTATAGAAAATTACATAATCAAATCATTAGCAAAATACAGTCATCATTCTTTCCACGTCTTATGGTCGTATGCTTTCGTATTAAGATCGTTTCAAATTTTCTGATTCCTTACGATGAGTTCTCCAGTCTTGGGTAGTGCCATAGCCTCTGCACCATGGTCTCCCACTGTCTTGGGGTAGTGTTCTCATGCCTGAGTGTACACTCGGGCACACTATTCTGTTTTGCTGCTCTTCCTCTTTTTTTGAAGCTTTTATAGTTTATATATGAAAAAAATATTTAAATGTTGTTACTGTTCTTGTAGTATTTTGATTGTGTATTACTTCTCTTGTAGTTTATTTATTTCTATATTTCTTTTCGTTACTGAGCTATTTTTCCTTGTTGGAGCCCTTCATCTTATAGCATTCTGCTTTCACAACTCTGGTCGTAGTGAAGATAGTAATAATAATAATCTGTTTGAGTACCACAGTCTGTCATCCTACAAGACATTGTTTTCGTCTTTATATATTTTTATATGTGTCTGTCTGTCTCCGACCCTTTTGTTCTCTTCTGTTGGAGCATTACTGTTAGATGTTATTATGTATAGTATCCCTTAGCTTTTTATGCTAATAATTCTATCGATTCTGTCTCCCCATTGGTTACTCTCTTATCTTATAACTATGGTACCAGTCTTCTTTTCTATCGTCCGAGAGAATCAGGGTCTATACACAGCACCCTTGAGAGGAGCTTGGTCAAAAGGCCACTCTTGATTTAAGAAGCCATTAGTCGACGTTGACGGTCGATAAGGTTGTGGAGGATATAAAAAGGAACGAGAGAGAGAGAGAGAGAGAGAGAGAGAGAGAGAGAGAGAGAGAGAGAGAGAGAGAGAGAGAGAGAGAGAGAGAGAAAGAGAGAGAGAGAGAGAGAGAGGAGCTGCCATTAGAGACGTGTACTTCATTCAAATGTAAACTTTCATGTTATAAAAATGGGAATGTTACACATTCTCTCTCTCTCTCTTTTATAACATGAAAGTTTACATTTGAATGAAGTACACGTCTCTAATGGCAGCTAATCTTACGCTTAACCCGCCTCCTCTCTCTCTCTCTCTCTCTCTCTCTCTCTCTCTCTCTCTCTCTCTCTCTCTCTCTCTCTCTCTCTCTCTCTTTTTCAACTGTTGAAATATAATTGAACTATATGAGAAGGATAGCTATATGAAAAGCACTAGTCATTTCGTGCAGCTACACAATCACGAGGAAGTAGTGATATATTCAGGAAGTTGTAAAATGCAAAAAGCTTTTGGAAGATTGCACAGACAGGGGAAGAATGTTGGATTTTGAATAGTCTCTTCATTTTATAGCTACTTATAATAAATATAACCAAAATGATTCTGAAATTAATGGTGATGATAATTATAGTAATAACAATAATGATGATAAAAATAGGATCCAGAAACTTCCTGGAAAGTTTTGTTTAAATTGAATGATCAAATGTGGAAAGAATAAACATAAAAACAGTTATAGTTCATATCTTGCCCAGGTTTAAATAAAGCGATTATAGATTTAGGATAATTTTTTTACACTAGACTTCATTTAACTTTAAACATTTCCATTAATAACAAATAATAATTGGATACTGTCATAGGAGATGGTTAATATAATTGAAGGTAATCTTCATAAAGGCAATCATTACTAAAGCCTTAGATCATAACCTAGTTACAATGATGGGAATAACAGCAGGAGATAAAAAACAACCAACATGGATACGAGAGCAAACTAAAGTAGAGAAATTTCTTACTAAATGTAAGGAAAAAATGGACATGAACAGGAGATATAATGAGAATGGCAGATAATAGATGGACAATATGAATAACAGAATGGGTACCTAGCGATTGAAAACGAACCACGGGAAGCAAGAAAAGACGATGGATTGACGAGCTAAGAAATTTCTAGGTGTGAACGTGCATAGAAAAGCCATATACAGACTCATGTGGAAGGACATGTATGAGGCCTTTGTTCTATAGTGGACTACCAACGGCTGATTATCCTGATAGTGATGAAGAATCCATGTAAGCGGTAAGTTCTCAAATCTATACTGTTAACTCCGCAACATTCTAGCCTTGTTTAAAGGCTTTAAAAGCCACCAATGAATGGCAGAGACAAAGGACAATGACATTGCCCTATTAAGTAGGACAATACCCTGAAGACTGGCCATGTATAGAGGTCCTTTGCTTGAGGGTGCACTCGGGCACGCTGTTCTGTCTAGTTTCTCTTCTTGTTGTTTTGTTAAAGATTTTATAGTTTATATAAGAAGTATTTATTTCAATATTGTTAATATTCTTAAAATATTTAATTTTAATTGTTAATTACTTCTCTTATTTCTTTGTTTCCTTTCCTCACTGGGCTATTTTCCCTGTTGGAGCATCTGGGCTTATAGCATCCTGCTTTTCCAACTAGATTTGTAGCTTAGCAAGTAATAATAATAATAATAATAATAATAATAATAATAACAAAAGAAATTATCAGCCACCATGGCCCCTCTCCACTCAAGCTAGGACCGAGGAGGGTTAGGCAATGGCTGCTGATAACTCTGTATGTAGAAATATAAGCTACCCCCAAAAAAGGAAATACACATAAGATTAAAAAAAGGAGGATTTTCGAAGCTGGATTGAACCCTGATAGTTTAGAACAAGGTCTCTCCCCACATCCTTAGCCCACATGAATAGTGAGGTTGCAGACACTAAAGGAACTAACGAGTTTGAGCAGGACTCGAATCCCAGTCTGGCGATCACCCGGCAGAGACGTTATCAATAGGCCACAACAATCCTCGTTGTAACCTAATATAGCACAGTTAAAATGTGCTATTATTATCCAACACAATATTTATAAAAAAGCGGGTTTTTGTTACGTAGGAGTTTATAAAATTTTCAGGATGTAAGTGGAGATGTAACATAACTAATATCATTTAACCTGGCTTATCAACAACATAGGTTTAAAGGCTTACATGCCGCTCATGAATGGCAGAGGCAAGGAACAGTGACATTGCCCCACCAAGAAGGACAATGCCCTAGAGACTGACCATATATACATTTAATTAGCGCCCAATCACCCTCTCCATCCAAGCTAGGACCAAGAAGGGCCAGGCAATAGTTGCTGATGACTCAGCAGATAGACCTATATGCTTCCCCAAACCTCCATCCCTAACTTACAAGGATGGTGAAGTTGCAACAACGAAAGAAACTAACGAGTTTGAGCGGGACTTGAACCCCAGTCTGGCGTTCACCAGTGAGGGAGGTTTTTGTAATATTCAAGAAATTTAAAAAAAAAAAAAAAAAAAAAAAAAAAAAAAAAAAAAAAAAAAAAAAAAAAAAAAAAAGTTAAGTTTAGAATACTAGGCAAGAGAATCATAAATATAAAAGCACAATTCGATCCTCATAACCCATATTCATTTTTTTTAATGAGGCGCATTTGCACTGACTCGCAGCGGTGCCCTTTTAGCTCGGAAAAGTGTCCTGCTATCTGATTGGTTAGAATTATTTTGCCCAACCAATCAGTGATCAGGAAACTTTCCCGAGCGAAAAGGGCAACTCCGCGAGTCAGTGCAAATCTGCTTCACTAAAAAGAATTGACTATATTTACAGAGAAAACAAATTAAAAATGTAAAATAGTAAAAGATAAACCAATCGCCTTTAGTGGATTTATCTTCATTTGCATTTTGTACAAGTACACAGTATGACAAAGAATATAGAATAAATAATAACGCAAATAAATGGTTATTGATCTTTCAAGATCCAACCAATGAAGCCTCTATAATCTAGTTCCTATGCAGATGATTTGTAGACTTCCAAGTTGATTACTACTATTTCAGGATTGTCAATGAAGTTAAAGGGGGAAAAAATAAGAAGAATAGAGAGAGAGAGAGAGAGAGAGAGAGAGAGAGAGAGAGAGAGAGAGAGAGAGAGAGAGAGAGAGAGAGAGAAGGTCATCAATATTAACACACATGTTTATTTTAAATAAGCAAAACCATTATCTTTATTTATCATGAGGCTAAATATCGCAATAAAATAAGCCGGAGCTGACATAATAAACGTATTAAAAAAAAAAAAAAAAAAGACAACGTGATACTAATATTATTCTTAAAAAAAAACTATTTCTATTGTTAATTACATATCGTATAGTTTATTTATTGCCCTTTTTTCTTTCCTCACTGGGCTATTTTTCCCTGTTGGAGCCCTTCGGCGTATGGCATGTAGCTTTTTCAACTGCGGTTGTAGTTGAGCTTGCAATACTAATAATAATAATAATAATAATAATAATAATAATAATAATAATAATAATAATAATAATAGCAACAACAACTATAGGGGCACTCAGTAAAGCACAGACCTCCACCGTGGCCGCTCATTTCTCGACCTTTTGCTCGACCTTGACTTTAACCTTAAACTTTGACCTCAACATGCATTGATTGGCGTGGATTTTCATACGGTCAAATATGAACCAATATTGACGTCTCTGTGACGACGATGTCCAACATATGGCTGATTACGTAAAATGGACATTTTGCTTGACCCTGACTTTGACCTTTGATCTTGATCTTTGACTTTGACCTTCCAAAATTTAATCACTTCCAGCTTCTTATATAACAGTTAATCCCTACCAGTTTCATTACTCTACAATTATAATTGTGGCCGGGAAGGGTGTTCACAAACAAACACACACACACACACACACAAACACACGAATAGGGGGTAAAACGTAACCTCCCTCCAACTTCGTGCGCGGAGGTAATGATAATAATAATAGTAATGCATCGTAACATAAAGAATTTACATAGTATTAATATAACCAGTATGACAACAAACCTTCCACCATCTCTTCCACGAAGTACTTTTTAAGCAATATACAAATGCTAATTAGCGTGAGCGTCGATGCATTAATAATGCAAATATATCATGTTTCACTGCCATTAACATTATTATGCGAGTGAAAATAGCAACAAATATTGGATGCATACTCAATGGAAAACATATTGTGGTCACTAACAAATTTGGCCTTCCAACACATCCCTCTTAATATTTCAGTAGTTTATTCAATATTGTTATAATGGGTGTATTAAGAACTAAACAGGATGAAATTATTCTTTTCAATTTAACACATTTGCAGTACACATAAAGCATATATATATATATATATATATATATATATATATATATATATATATATATATATATATATATATATATATAAATATATATATATATATATATATATATATATATATATATATATATAGAAATATATATATATATATATATATATATATATATATATATATATATATATATATGTATATAAATATAATATATATATATATATATATATATATATATATATATATATATATATATATATATATATATAGTGATATACTGTATATATATAGTGATATACTGTATATATATATATATATATATATATATATATAAATATATATATATATATATATATATATATATATATATATATATATAAATGTATAAATATATATATATATATATATATATACATATGTATATATATATATATATATATATATATATATATATATATATATGTATATATATACATATATATATATATATATATATATACATACATACATATATATATATATATATATATATATATATATATATATATATATATATATATATATCACATTCACACAAGTACACACACACAGGAACACACACTCACATATCTGTTAAAAATTTCATGATAGCTCCCTGTTCTTAGTAATTTTAAGTAATAATTAAATTCCTATTTTTTGACGTTTCATACCATATGTACCTCTGATCTTTCTTATAAACCCCAGATTTTTTACTTTAGAATAATTTGATTTCAACTAAGACTTCTTAAAATTACCTTTCCTAAAACATTTCCATTATTGTTATTACTTTTTTCATATCAATAAGACAATTCTTTTTATTCGCTTTTTTAGCCACCTTCTTAAAACACATTGTTCAAAAAATATGTTATAATGATTTCACATTATTGCCATGAGAACAACACTCATTATTTTTTTATACGCCACAAACACTTTTGAATATCAAGAAAGTCTATAGGAGAGAGAGAGAGAGAGAGAGAGAGAGAGAGAGAGAGAGAGAGAGAGAGAGAGAGAGAGAGAGAGAGAGAGCCTTATTGCCTTTTTTATGTTTGTGTTCCCCAAGGTCCCTGAGAGAGAGAGAGAGAGAGAGAGAGAGAGAGAGAGAGAGAGAGAGAGAGAGAGGTGCGATATGTCAGTTGGTATAAAAGATGCACAGAAGAGAGAGAGAGAGAGAGAGAGAGAGAGAGAGAGAGAGAGAGAGAGAGAGAGAGAGAGAGAGAACCACTTTATAAGGAATTTCTGAGTAAAAACAAACACATTTAGAGGCCATTTCGGAGTAGGAAAATATCATTAAAACATTCTTATCTTCACATCTTATCTATGAAAATATTAAAAGAAATAATTAACATCGTGTTGATAATGTCTCATAATCCTACATGTAGCTGTATTGTTACTTGGAAAATTTAGAAGTAGCCGAATATAAAATGGTTCACTTTTAAGATGATATTAAATTTGATGTAAAGTTGATTTTTAAAAAAATCTTATAATTAGTCAAACACTGCTAATTATGAGCCTACAACTCAAACCAAAGGAGTATGGTTAAATCTACTGTATTCAAAATCAAAGGAATTTATTTTGACTGGCAATTAGGCCTCACACAGATGGTAGCATAAAGGATTTAGTTGGAGCGTGGCTGTTATCGTTAAACATTCTGATAGAAAATTTATTATTTGATTTATTCTATTTTTATCATAAATATGTTGATTTATTTAAATAACTTATCCAGTTTCTTTCAGATGATGAACTAGAAACACAAACAGATAAATATTAGATGAATAAAAACAATTATATCTTTACAGAATACTCGCATACTTTCATATACAAAGTTTTAAAAAACTCTTTTTTTTACAAATTTATGTAAGAATCTAAAGAGAATATTGATAGAATATCCTTACAAACATAAAATTCTCACAAAAAGTTTCCAAAATCTTGCAAGCGTATGGTCAATAAACACCTGCATATAGGAGTGACAAATTGTAACGGGCCAAGAGTAGGTTGTGACTCAAAGGCGAGATGAAAACAAATGAGTAACTTTATTACGACCCATCAAGTATATATACACATTAAGTCCCGGTAAGAAGGTCACAAAATACAGACATGCTATTTCTTGTCCAACTGGCAACCAGTTCTGTTAACAGTTAATAATGAAATATGCAGAGAGGTTAAAACAAGTTACTGTCATTGCGAGGGGAGAGCGAAGATACGAAGGATAATATATACAAAAAAAAAGAAAAATGTTGTTAATATGTACGATTGTGTGACACACGGGTGGTACATGGTTCCCCCTCTAAAAATGACATACTGTACATGTTAAAAAGGACATCCTGATTTAGAGAGGCAAACTGTAGGTGGGTCATCTGGCAGGAGATAAGCAAGTTTTAGACGATCAATGGAGACCCAATTGTCTTTGCCACGTATGTTTAGTAGGAATGCTTTCGGATTGCGTCGGATCACAAGGAAAGGGCCCGTGTAAGACGGTGTTAGCGGTGGATTGCTAGTGTTGTTGCATAGGAAAATGCGCGTTGCAGAGTGCAAGCCTGTCGGTATGTGATGCTTCGCTGGGGGCTTGTAAGTCTGGCGGCACGGAGTAAATTTTCCCACAATGTGATGTATGCGCTGGAGATCATCCGAGGAGGCTGTAGAAGGAAAAAAATTTGGCAGGGACGACCAACGGGTTGCCATACCATTTCAGCTGCCGAGACATTGAGGGCATCTTTAGGAGTGGTCCTTAGTCCATGGAGGACCCAGGGAAGCTAAGTAAACCAGTTGGAGTCCTTGCAGCAGAACATCAAAGCTGCTTTGAGGGTGCAATGAAAACGTTCAACCATTCCATTGGCAGCGGGGTTGTAGGCAGTTGTCTGATGTAGAGTGATGCCCAGGAGATTCGCTAATAATGTCCACAATTGAGAGGTGAAAGTGGTACAACTGTCAGAAGTAATATTCTCAGGGATACCAAATCTTGCTATCCATCCTGAGCGTAAGGCAGATGTACATGAGGCGGACGTTGCAGTTTCCATGGGAATGGTTTCAGGCCAATGAGTGGAGCGGTTAATGACAGTAAACAGGTAACGATATCCTTGTGATGTGGGTAGGGGGCCTACAACGTCGACGTGAATGTGGGTGAAACGACACTAAGATTGAGGAAAGGTGCCCACTCCTAGATCCCTGTGTCGATGTGCTTTGGAAGTTTGGTAAGAAGTACAGGCGCAGACTTAATCCTTAGCATCCTTAGTAATGACGTGCCAAATGAACTTTGTCTTCAGCAGCTGTGCAGTAGAACGGCGCGAGGGACGTGAAAGGCTGTAAATGAAATCAAACACCTGGCGGCACATGGGAGCAGGAATCCACGGTCACGGTCTACCAGTATTGATGTCACAGAGGAGGGTGGTGTTGGAGTCGTCGAGGGGGACGTCTTCCCAACAGAGGGATGTGCAGGATGTCCTACAGGCTTCATACTCTGGACCCTGTCGTTGGGCTTCAGCCAAGGAATTGTAATCCAATCACAGTTAAATGGTGGTCAACGTGTTTCTTGACGGGGCATCGGCAATGGGACTCATTTTCCCAGGGACGTGTTGAAGGTTGCAATTGTATTCAGCCACGGTGGAGAGATGTCGGTGTCAGACTGACGAGTGAAGGCGTACACCAGAGGCATGTGGTCTGTGCGAATGACGAAGGGCATACCTTCTAAGAAATTGCGTAAGTGACGGACAGCCAAGTACACCGCCAGCAATTCGCGATCGAAGGTAAAATAACCCAATTCTGCCTTGGACAATTTTCTGTTGAAGAAGGCCAATGGGCGGGTGCGAGCCATTGGCCACCTGTTTGAGTACTGCACCAATAGCAACGTCGCTGGCATCGGTGGAGAAAAGGAGAGGGGCATGGGGGACGGGAAAAGTGAGAGCAGCAGCGGTTGATAGGGCATTCTTTGCATTACAGAAGGGCGCTTCTTGAAGGGGCCCCACTTCAGGTCTTTTGTCTTGCCCTTGAGGGAGGCCTAGAGGGGAGCAAGAGTGGCGGCAATGGCTGGCAGAAAACGGTGATAATAGTTGATCATGCCCAAGAATTCCTGCAGTGATTTGACGGTCGAAGGCGTGGGGAAGTTCTGAACGGCTGCTACCTTCTCAAGGAGGGGATGGACTCCTTTAGGAGTGATGCGGTGCCCTAAGAACGAAACTTCTTTGGCGTCAAAGGTACACTTGTCATACAGGGCTACGAGGCCATTTTGTTGCACGCGGTCGAGCACGATGCGCAGGTGACGGAGGTCTCCCTCTTTTGAGGAAGAGAATACAAGTACGTCGTCCACATAACATACGCAGAATGGGAGGCCCCCTAGGATGCCATCCATTAGACGTTGAAAAGTGGCCCCAGCATTACCAAGGCCAAAACAGGAGTAATTGAAGGTGCATGTACCGAAGGGAGTAGTGATGGCGGTCTTGGGGATGTATTCTGGGTTCATAGGTACCTGATAATACCCTTTCAGGAGGTCAAGCATGGAGAAAACCTTCGCTTTGTGCAGGTAGGAGGTCACGTCGGTGATGTTTGGGAGGGGGTAGTGATCCAGTTCTGTTTGCATGTTCAGGCACCTGTAATCCCCATTTTTCTTCAGGATGATGTGTAAGTGTGACGAACATGGGCTGGAGGCCTTTTGGCAAAATCACTTGTTGAGAGAGCTGAAAAAAGCTTTGCTATTCGGGCAATGGCGAGTACTGCAGCAGTAGGTATGTTTTGAGGGCGTCCTACGCTATTGAGGTGTCCCCTTGTTCACAAAGGCAGTCAAAGATTTTGTGGAAGGTGTCCTCGGGTAACGCCACGAGAACATAATCTGCTTCGGTGTTTGAGCGAGTCACGCCCTTGATGCGGAACTGGATTTCGGCCCGCTGAAACCAAGGAAGCTCCTCTCTGCTGGCGAACGACGAAAGTTTCAATGGGGCGACGCCAACTTCTGTGGAATCCGCCATAGTTACAGTGAGGGCGGGGGCGGGGGGGGGGGGGGTTGAAAGGCGAGAGGAGCGAGTTGAATTCCGGGGTCCCCAATGCAAAGGGCCAAGAGTAGGTTGTGACTCAAAAGTGAGATGAGAGTAGGTCCCGGTAAGAACGTCACAAAATACAGGCATGCTATTTCTTGTCAAACCGGCAACCAGTTCAGTTAACAGTTAACAATGAAATATGCAGACAGGTTAAAATAAGTTACTGTTAGTGCGAGGGGAGAGCAAAGATACAAAGGATAATATATACAATAAAGAGAAATGTCGTTACTATGTACGCTCGTGTGACACACGGGTGGTAAAAAATACTTATACACTACTTCTTTACCCAAATTTCTCTATCTCTGAGTTTCCCAGTGTTCCTAAACTTTCTTTTGATGCCAACCATGGGTGAATTTGACTTAAGTGAGCCTCACTCACGGCTTAGGTTAACAGAAATATAATTGTACCTAATATGCTATATCTTATTCATATTGCTTCGGTCGAAAATTGGCGAATGATGTTTCTTTTTTCGTATAAAATAATATACTCGTTGTTGAGGTTTTTATATTTTCTTCCAGAGTTTTAAGGATGAAGAGAATTAGAGAGTACGACAGAAATGATGTCTGGAATTGATAGATTCTTAGATCCCTTGCTGTTCACGTTACAAATTTGAAGGCATTGAATAATCTAGTGTGAAGCTCCAGACTAACATCTTTGATCCAGTCATTATCTCCCAAATCATAAGCAGAAAGGACAATTGTTTAAAGTGATTCTAAAGATTTACAAAATATCAGTGTGTCTTTATATGGGAGTGATGAGTAGTCCATGTTGTCCTTCAGGTCAGAACAGTGTTCAATCTTCAACCTGAGGTTGACTAGTTATTTCACAAGCTTATTCATTATTGTTATAGTTGTATAGATTCTTATTATACACATTTCTAGGATGAAAAAGTTTTAGAGTCTGACCTTTGTGAATAGCTTTATAAAATCGTACTCATGCGAAAATACTTTTTCTAAACATCTTTTCTTGTCCGGTGCTTCCTCAGTTTCTGTGATGGTGTAACAGTGCTGAGGTATTCGTTTCACTAAATACTGCTTGGGTCAGCACTCATTAAATTGGGCCTCTCTCGTGAGAAGATCTAGTCCTCTTATATTGCATAGTAAATTTTCATTCTTTACTTCAATTTCCTTTTCTTCAAAGTTTTATCCCATCTAAGTGGAACTTCTGCAAGCCATGTCTATTACCTGAGACCTTTACTGTGTCCCCTTTGCAAAACATAGAGTATCTACCAAATATCACTATACATCATCTTTATGTTAGTGGTTTGTCCGCTTATATTCAGCATTTGTTTTTATGCTTGACTATGTGCGGCGACCAATTCGAAAAAACTCTCGTCGACAACTTTCATGATAAACGCGTAAATAAATAAATGAACAAATAAATAAGAAAAAACATATAAATATTAACTTCTAACTACATATGAACAAATGCTTTTAAATTTTCCATAAAAATCAAAGACAGTTTATCCTTTATAATAAGTGTGGAAATTGTCAGGAGAAAGATCCATCACTTAGTTGTTTGGATTTATCAGTTTGAAACGGTTAGAGAAGTTCTGGTATTCATTTCAGTATAACTAACTTTAGCTATAAGTAATGTCAAAAATGGGCTCAAATTAAAGCGTATGTAACAAGGAAGTATTTATAATGCAATATGTAATTATAGATTAGTTATTTTTTTTCCTGAGAGGACTTCGTTTGCAAATAGAAATATTAAAATCGAGATTTTTTTTTTTCAGTTTGTATGTATACACTTTGTATTACTATCAAAATATATATTATACTATTGTAATTTTTGCTTTTTACATATGTTTCTTAGTATATTGAAACATTCCCAGCAAAATTTTATGAAAATCTGAATATTATTGACCACCCATATAATGCTTAATGTAGATTTATGTGAGGTGAAGCTGAGCGTAGTGTGAAACTAGGGGTTTTGGCCCTCTACAGTTTATGTGAGAACGGCCCCGAGTTGAGGGTGGTCACTATGTTCTTGACAGCCCAAGACATAGGTTATCAGAAAAAGCAGAAAACATCCTGAGGTATGGTCCTGGCACCCGACCTATTACTACAAACTTGTTGGATAAAGCCATAGAAGAATCAGGAAAAATATAATATATATATATATATATATATATATATATATATTTATATGAAGCCTAAATTTAAATGTCATATTTTACTTAGCAACAATCAAGCAGTGACAGAAGAACATGAGATCTCGGTTTGTGTCCCGGAGGCGAAATCATGATCGAATCAGTTTAATTAGAATCAAGTGGGAGTGAGGTGGGTCCTCGGGAGACGAAAGCAAATGAAGACAGCGCCTTTGCATTTGGCTTTCGATCCTCCATACCAGCGAGAGAGAGAGAGAGAGAGAGAGAGAGAGAGAGAGAGAGAGAGAGAGAGAGAGAGAGAGAGAGAGAGAGAAGCTAATGTGACAGTCAAGGCATTCTCTTACACTGTGGCGTTTGCCTTATTGCTTGAATGCAGGAAGGCCAAGTGTGAAGACATTTGAAATAAACGAATGAACGTTACAGCATTCGCCCTAACCTGTGAATTAATTATGTAAGCCTTGGAAGCTCGGAGGACAATTTTTTCGAGGGTAACACACACACACATACACACACACACACACATATATATATATATATATATATATATATATATATATATATATATATATATATATATATATACAATATATATATATATATATATATATATATATATATATATATATATATATATTATCAAACAGTAAGAATGGGGGAAGTCTTATTGTTTACATGTATTTCTAAGCGACGGTAATGTTAAAATCCTTGACTGGGCAAAATTACTTCTCATCAAAGGAATTTTCCTATGGATCTGCGATCCTGCGAATTATGGGAGAAGGAATTGGATATTAAAAATTATATGTGGCTTATATGGAAAAATATACCTGTAAACAATATATGCCTTGAGGTTTACATAGATATACACACAATTTGTATAAAATATTATATTGCTAAAAGTATTCTTCTGATCATTAAGGGAAGAGCACCGAATTTCCCTCGCCAACCAGAGAGACCTTGCTTCGGGTAAAGACAGATTTAATTAGTTTCGAGCGTTAGGGAGGAAAGGCCTGAGGGGCGCGGGGAAGCAAACGATGGAATGGTCATTCCTTAAGCTCTGTCTGAGAGAGAGAGAGAGAGAGAGAGAGAGAGGAGAGAGAAGAGAGAGAGAGGAGAGAGAGACACGGCCTGTAAGTTTGGAGGTAATAGGATACACAGAAAGAAGTCTGGAGAGAGAGAGAGAGAGAGAGAGAGAGAGAGAGAGAGAGAGAGAGAGAGAGAGAGAGAGAGAGAGAGAGAGAGAGTTTGGAAGTTAAAAGATACACAGAAACAAGTCTGCACAGAGAGAGAGGAGAAGAGAGAGAGAGAGAGAGAGAGAGAGAGAGAAAGAGAGAGAGAGAGAAAGTTGGGAGGTGAAAAGATACACAGAAAGAAGTCTGGAGGAGAGAGAGAGAGAGCCTTACCTTATTGCCTAATTCTATGTTTGGGTTCCCCCCAGGTCCCTCAGTGTAGGGCACCTCGTATATCCACCAGAGAGTTGCTTGTGCATCTTCCGGTGTATTTTGCATCTTCCAGTCTTGGATGGTCTGGGATGCATCTTAGGTATTTATTGAACTTATTCTTAAACACATCTACGCTCACCGCTGATATGTTTCTTAGATGAGCTGGCAGCGCATTAAATAGTCGCTGCATTATCGATGCTGTGGGTAGTGGATTAATGTTCTGTGCGCCTTCCTTAGTTTTCCTGGTATATTTTTTGGCACTATTAATCTACCTCGGCTTGCTCTTTCTGATATTTTTAGCTCCATGATGTTTTCAGTAATTACTTCTATTTGCTTCCATGCTTGTATTATCATGTAGCGTTCTCTTCTCCTTTCTAGACTGTATAGTTTTAAAAATTGCAGTCTTTCCCAGTAGTCTAGGTCCTTAACTTCTTCTATTCTAGCAGTATAAGACCTTTGTACACTCTCTATTTGTGCAATATCCTTTTGGTAGTGTGGGTATCATATCACATTGCAGTACTCGAGTGAACTACGTACATAAGTTTTGTAAAGCATAATCATGTGTTCAGCTTTTTTTGTTTTAAAGTGTCTGAGTAACATTCCCATTTTTGCTTTACATTTAGCCAACAGTGTTGCTATTTGGTCGTTGCATAACATATTCCTATTTAACATATCCCTTGTATTCATATACCATTCATTCTCTGTTTCCATAATATATTGATTCGAACTTATAGGAGTTAAATACCATGCTATTTATCTCCGCCCATTCATATATTTTGTTTAGATATCTTTGTAGTGAGTTCCTATCTTCATAACAAGTAATTTCTCTACTTATTCTTGTGTCATTGGCGAAACTTCTCACTACAGAGTTT
>NC_090738.1:102894893-102897393 GCF_036898095.1 Palaemon carinicauda
ACGCATATGTATGTATGTATGTATGTATGTATGTATGTATGAAATATCTCTCTCTCTCTCTCTCTCTCTCTCTCTCTCTCTCTCTCTCTCTCTCTCTCTCTCTCTCTCTCTCTCTCTGTGACACACACAAATACGTGAATTAATGATATCCTTTTTATTCACAATGTGTAAATACCTTCTGCATAGGAATACCCTTCTTTTTCTCGTCTTTAGAGCATTTTACAGAACACCGTCCAGTGTCGCTTTCACATCAATACCATTACTCACTCTCAGAACATTTCAGCAAAACCCAATAATTTCATGGACATATTAAAAAAATAAACATACTTTAGGCAAAAAATACTTCAGATAAGAATAATACTTTTCTTCCCTAACGATCTACTTGTAGTTTATAGCTATTTACTTTGAGAATATGCTCTCAGAAAATATCCACCTGTATTTGCATTTGATGGATTGGTGCTTTGTTGAGTTCTTGCATTAAAAGTGAATGATCTTCTAATGGGAGAAAAAAAAATAATCACTTTTGATCAATATATTCTTAAGAATAAACAAATTTGTTTTCAAGTTATGTTTCACGACAGGTTTTGCTTTTACGTTTTTCTTATATACTGGAAAGTGATTTATTGTAATCGATAGTCTGACCATTACCAAAGAAAAACTTGAGAATTGAGCAAAGAGATTTTTAATTCATAATGAATCTGCAAAAAGCTTTTCTTTATTACTATGTTACGTTTCTTAAAACCTTCTTTTATATCAAAGAATATATAATAAGGATTTATATAAGAACTTGAAAGTGCTATGTGAAATATTGTTATCGTAATTATTCATATGAAACTAAAAGTTTATGTATGTGTATATATATATATATATATATATATATATATATATATATATATATATATATATATACATATGAATATATATATATATATATATATATATATATATATATATATATGTATATATATTTATATATATATATATATATATATATATATATATATATATATATATATATATATATATATATATATATATACACACAGTATATGTATGTACATAAAGTTATATTTTTCTACCTTTCAACACACACACACACACACACACACACACATATATATATATATATATATATATATATATATATATATATATATATATATGTATATATACATATATATGTATATATATATGCATATATATATATATATATATATATATATATATATATATATATATATATACAGCATATGTATGTATATATACTTATATTTTCTTACCTCTCTACACACACACACATACAAACACACACATACACACACACACATACAAACACACACATACACACACACACACATATATATATATATATATATATATATATATATATATATATATATATATATATATATATGCTTGTGTGTGTGTGTGTAATCCCTCTATGGCTTAACAAATATAAGTGCAATAAATTGCAACATCGCTACCTGAATTGGAATTGGAATGACAGAAACAATTGATTTTACGACAGAGATTTACTACAAGAAGATTCAGTCACCTATTCCACTATCCGTCGTCTAAATAGAAACTTTTTACTTAATGGCATCACCTGGGATACACAATCTTAATATTACGTCATAGGACGATGGTGTAACACCTATAAAGTTCATATTTACGTCATGTCATTTTTTGGACGTAAGGCTATGCTTTGTTGAGGTCAAAAGACGGGAACAATTCAAGAGGTTCTTCTTGAATGTTTTTCATAAGATTTCAAGCGAGGTTTAAGCTATAGTTTATAATAAGAAACTCTAGATTTATTTTCTGAAAACGAAATTCTTTATTAAGAAATTGAGGCAAAGTAAATTTGTATTGTGTATAAATTGGTTTTATATGACTAACTTTTCTGAAATTATTTTTCAATAAATGATACAAATCTTTTATTGGAGAAAAATTCAAATTGAGAGAGAGAGAGAGAGAGAGAGAGAGAGAGAGAGAGAGAGAGAGAGAGAGAGAGAGAGAGAGAGAGAGAGAGAGAGAGAGAGAATTAATGGTGAAAAGTGATTTTCATAAAAAAATTTCTCATTCAAATGTTTAGTATAAACATCTTTGAGGATTATTATAATTTTTTCTACCGATTTCCTTATTTTTCACTTAATACCTTAATACAATTAGAAACCCGGACTTCATGTAGGTTTTTAAAAGATTTTGTTTTTAGATATTGAATGCATTTGTATAATGTGCTATTTATCAGAGTTTTTATCAGTAACTGATATGATTATTAAAACATAAATAACTGATTTAGTATTGTGTTTTCCTAATTTTTTGCTCGTGACTTATTTGGAATACTATGAATTGTTGTGAGTAATGTGATGATGATTACTGTGTTTTCTTGTATATTTTCAGAAAATATTTATAAATATTTTTATTCATTCAATAAGCCATTAGAATTTATCTTTAAACCTCATATTTCTTCGCCCATTTTTTTTTTTTTTTTGCATTAGAT
>NC_090738.1:102904893-102907393 GCF_036898095.1 Palaemon carinicauda
ACTACCTGGTAACTAGAGAACAATGGATTGATTTTGGAATGTCCTTCTAATAGAAGAGCTGCTTACCATAGCTATAGAGTCTCTTCTACCCTCGCCAAGAGGAAAGTGGCCACTGAACAATTACTGTACAGTAACCACTTGGGTGAAGAAGAATTGTTTGGTAATCTCAGTTTTGTCAGGTGTATGAGGACAGAGGAGAATATGTAAAGAATAGGCCAAACTATTCGGTGTGTATATGCAAAGGGAAAATGAACCATAACCAGAGAGAAGGATCCAATTTAGTACTGTCTACCCCGTCAAAGGACACCATGACTCTCTAGCGGTAGTATCTCAATGGGTGGCTGGTGCCCTGGCTCAAGAGGGAATAAGATAAGGTGAGTTACCTAGCGGTCCCCTTTTCTACACTCACGCGGATGACGTCACTTGGAGAGTTCAGCCATGCGACCTACAGGCGGGAAATATGCCGTGGTTTTTCTTTTTTCACAGACGTTTTTGTTTTCATTTGCGTTGACAGATTCATCATGATTATGTGTGACATATATGGGTGCTCCAATTCTTATAAGACCAATATAACTGTTGGTGATGAAAAAAAAAATGAAAATAGATTTTACCGTTTCTTAAAGGATGCAGAACTATGTAAGAAGTGGGTGAATATATGCAAAAGAAATGATTGTATCAATGCCAAATCTGCATGAATTTGTTCGTCACATTTCCAACCCAATGATTTTGCCAGAAACCTTAGGCACGAGTTGCTTAATTTCTGCCCTAAGACTGTCCGAAGTCTAAAAGAAGATGCCATACTGACACAAAATCTTTATAATAATGTAATTACTGTTGTGATTCAGGTAAGCCTATCACTAATAACTCGTCCCTTTAGTTTCGTTTACTAGGCATGCGTTGCATGTAGCATTTTGGTCAACTAGGAGAACTTATATGAATAGGCTCACTTAAATGAATACGAGAATATATGCATATATCAATTATATTCCTCATATAAGTAAATCTTTAGCTACGATGGGAAGAATAAGAGAGAGAGAGAGAGAGAGAGAGAGAGAGAGAGAGAGAGAGAGAGAGAGAGAGATAATTTTACAAAAATAAATTTTTGTATGTATAAATACTATTATTTGAGCTTCAGATTATAATAAAAAAGAATTTTGTTGCTTCGAAATTTTTCAAAAGTTTTCCTCTTGGCAGATCCATCCCATCTAATCAACTTAATTCAATATGATTCAATAGACTATGGTTTTCATTACCTCAAAATCTATGTCAGAAATCGTACATTTATCTGTAAATGATCTCAAAATAGCCTACAAAATAAATGAGTCACTTAAACGTGTGAGGTTATAAACGGCAATGTGAGAAACAGCGGTTCAGTTACTCTATTCCTCGGTGGCTAATTCCATCAAATTTTGTAATGAAACATCTAATTTTATATCATTAATTGTTAGTTGGTTTGGCTTGAATAACTCGTACATGAAGTAGAGGTGCTTTCTCGATCTGTCCACGTCGAGTTGAAATAGATGCTATATTTTGTTATTAATACTAAAATGAAAGTGAAAATGTTTTCGTTCCAGTAAGAGGATTATCGTATAAAATGTTGCATGGACTGTAAGGATTACAGTTCTTGGTGACAAGTCGACTATGTTAAGACACAGTCGAACATCTCTTTTCTTTTATACGATAAATTGGTCATTGCCGTGATCATCCGTCACCTTTGGAATTTTAATATAGACTACGGTTATACATAGTGGGTAGAGACAAAAGTTAACGAGTTTAGGGTCTTAATGTTTGTAATAATGATGAAGCTACTGCACATCTTGTGTCACTACAGAGTGATTAAATATAAGTGCTCCATCTCAAAGGTTAAATGTTGCTCCCAATGATCTAGATTCCGAGTTATATATCTCTGCGTGTTTCATGAAGCATCTTCTGCCTGTTAACAATGAGACCGAGAGAGGAAAATCATGTAAAAGATTCAGCAGAGATAAAACCTGCAACGCTGATAGGAAGGGAGTCCTTAAGTTCTTTGATGGGAGGGTTCGTGGCTTTCAAATTTAAAAATAAGTATACATCATTAGGCTCAGTTGATGTAGATAAAGCAGAAGATAACTGGATATCACTTGTAAAGAGATAGGTATTATATAGGTCATGTAATCTTTTTAGAGAAAATCTACACAAAATGGAATATTTATTTAAAATTTTCCTTGGTGATGCTCTAAAACCAGGAGTCATAACCGTTTCATATCTTATTGATATATCAAAAGGCACCAATATTGATGTTCCCGAGGAGGTAATGAGCTTTTTATTATTAAAAGTAGGCTGAATTTTAGAATAAGGATATTAAACTAAGAAGGAAAAATTTTATAGCAAAGTTGTGGAAATAGATTAAAAAAATTTTCAGTAATATCTAAAATTTATTCAATTGAAGAGAGAGAGAGAGAGAGAGAGAGAGAGAGAGAGAGAGAGAGAGAGAGAGAGAGAGAGAGAGAGAGAGAGAGAG
>NC_090738.1:102922393-102929893 GCF_036898095.1 Palaemon carinicauda
ATATACATATATATATATATATATATATATATATATATATATATATATATCTATATATCACCTTAGGTGGAATATTACCATGCTAGGCAGTATATCTTACTGTGCTGGGCGATATATCCTAGTACCGTGCTAGGCAGTACATCTTAGCAATACATGTTTGCAAATGGTTATACTCGTATAAGCGGATGAGCAACTTGGTGGAGTAATGAGAGCCTTGGGTGTGGAGGAGATGCCCCTCAAAATCTCGATGAAGTCACTGGCAGCAGGGTGACGGATCGAGTTTAAGGCGATGGACAAACTGTTTCTTTGGCTTTTACTCCGGATGCCTGGCGGTTGATCTTACTAGAATTGGTATGGACTGGCAGAGGTCACTTACATTAGTTAGATAGGCAGGGTTTAAGGCGATGGACTAGCTGTCTCTTCGGCTTTTACTCTTGATGCCTGGCAGTTGATTTTACTAGAATTATTATGGACCAGCGGGGGTCAAATGCCTTATTTAGATAGGCAGGGTTTAAGGCGATGGACAGACTGTCTCTTCGGCTTTTACTCCTGATGCCTAGCGGTTGATCTTACTAGAATTAGTATGGACAAGCAGGGGCCACTTGCATTAGTTAGATAGGCAAGGTTTAAAACGATGGACAAACTGTCTCTTCGGCTTTTACTTCTGATGCCTGGCGGTTGATTTTACTAGAATTAATATGGACCAGGAGGGGTCACTTGCCTCAGTTAGATAGGCAGGGTTTAAGGCAATGGACAAACTGTCTCTTCGGCTTTTACTCCTGATGCCTGGCGGTTGATCTTACTAGAATTAGTATGGACCAGCAGGGGTCATTTGCCTTAGTTAGATAGGCAGGGTTTAAGGTGATGAACAACCTGTCTCTTCGGCTTATACTCCTGATGCCTGGCAGATGATATTACCAGAATTAGTATGGACTGGCAGGGGTCACTTGCCTTAATCAGATGGGCACTGTGGGTCACAAGGAACTGGCTATCCTTTCATGTATATAGCCAGTGAATCATCTATGGATTGAGTCAGAATGGCCCCAAGTCCCTGGCGTAGGGGGTTGCTAAGAATCTCAAGGTTTAAAAATACTAAGGAAAAATTGAAAATAGGTTATTGAAATGTTGGAACCATGAATCAGTTTGGGAAGTTACAGCAAGTGGAGAGTTAATTTATGAAATATAGGTTGTATATCTTGGCCGTGAGTGAAACACGTTGTAAGGAGATTGCTAAGGAAACTTTAGTTTAGACCAAGGCAATATATATACCTAATCAGGAAGATCAGAAGGAATTGGAAGAAAATGAGTAGGAATGATGATAACACCAGGAGCAGAAAAGGTATTAACTGGGTGGAGAGCTGTAAATAGTAGATTGTTACTAACAAAGTTCAAATCAAAACAGTGCAATAAGAGTATTATAGTTTGCTATGCCCCAACAAATGATTTCCCTGAAGAAAGGGAAAATGAATACTATGAAAAACTGCAGAATATAATAGATGAGATCCAAGAGAGAAATATGAAAAATAATGATTCGCGACTTCAATGCTAAAGTTGGAAGTAATCCAAGGATTGGGAATGTGATGGGTGTCGAGGGTTTTGGCAAAGTGGCAAATGAAAATATAGCACATTTCATAATTTTCTGTTCAGCAAACAATCTTGTCATTGGATATACTCTTGTTCAACACAAGAACATTCACAAGTATACATGTTCTTCATCATGTGGCAATTACAAAAATCAGATCGATCATATTGCCATTAATAAAGAGAGAAGTAGGACGCTAAGAAATGTAAGAAGCTATAGAGGTGCAGATATTGGTAGTGATCACCAGCTCCTCATTGCCACACTGAGATTAAAACTGAAAGCACCCAACAGAAAGATAAATAACATACCTAGGTTTGATACAACTAAGCTTTTAGAAGAAGAGCACAGCGGAACATTTGCAATTGAATGTAGGAATCGATTTGCCGTCTTAAGAGACTTTAAGAGACAAAGAACAAACAATTAATGAAGAATGGTGTAATATTAAGAACATAAATCAATCAGTTAGTAGTGAAGTTTTGGGACACGCAGTTACAAGGAGAAAGCCATGGATATCAAATAAT
Organism: Palaemon carinicauda; assembly: GCF_036898095.1. Classification (NCBI taxonomy): domain Eukaryota; kingdom Metazoa; phylum Arthropoda; class Malacostraca; order Decapoda; family Palaemonidae; genus Palaemon; species Palaemon carinicauda. Next base: position 102,924,497 of record NC_090738.1, read on the forward strand.
ACTTGGGATACTATAAAATGGAGACAAAGACGGAAATTTACTGTTGAAATTTTTCGAGGAAGTGATGAAAATTTTAAGGTAGAATATGCTAAGTATTCCAGTGCTGGTGGTGAGGTAAAAAGAAAAGCCAGGAATGACGGGAGAGAATATTTAGACAGTAAAGCAGATGAGGCCGACAAAGCTATATATATATATATATATATATATATATATATATATATATATATATATATATATATATATATATATATATATATTATATATATATATATATATATATATATATATATATATATATATATATATATATATATATATATATATATATATATATATATATATATAACATGGTCTTCCACTGTCTTGGGTTGAGTTCCATTGGTTGAGGGTACTCACGATCACACTATATAATCTCTTCCTATTGTTATTTTAACGCTTTTATAGTTTATATATAAAATATCTATTTTAACATTGTTATTGTTCTTGAAATATTTGAATTGTTCATTACCGCTATTGTAGTTTGTTTATTTTCTTATTTCCTTTCCTCAGTGAGCTAATTTCCATTTTGAAACCCTTAGTCTTATAGGATCCTCCTTTTTAAAACTGGGGTTGTTGCATAGCAGGGAATAATAATAATAATAATAGTAATAATAATAATAATAATAATAATAATAATAATAATAATAATAATAATAATAATGATATATCGTTGTACTTCTGTGTGTATGTTTTATATAGTACCTGTTTATTAGTTGAGAAACAATTCAACCACAAAAATAATTTCCAGTTTATGTCCGTTATTCCATGATACATAGTTTGCAATGCCAGACCTAAATCTAATTATTTCGTATATGATCTATAATCCTCCATGGTGCTCTCTCTCTCTCTCTCAACACTTTTATAATTCGTGGATAGTGGAACTTCAGGATTCCATTAACTTACAACATGTCTGTGTTTTTATCCCTTTCCTTGAATATAGGATTTTGTGAATTTTACATTCTTTACTGATCCTAGTTGTTTTTATATCTTTTCTCATTAATATATATATATATATATATATATATATATATATATATATATATATATATATATATATGTTTCAAAGATACATTAATATATGTATTTTTAAAATAAAGGTAATATTTCAAAGATACATTTATTATTGTGTGTTTGAAATGTTGCCTTTATTTCAAAGATACATTTTTCAAACAAGAGAAATATTTCAAATTTTCATGAATCGATATATCTTTTAAATATTAAATTTATTTGAAAAAAAAAAATATCTTTGAAATAAAAGTAACATTTCAAAGATACTTTTGTAAATACATCTTTGAAATAAAGGTTATTTTTTAATGATACATTAATAATGTATCACTGTAATACCACCTTCATAATAGCAAAATATAATCTACATATTTGTTCTTGTTTTGTTTTTATTTATGGCACTTGGAGGAAAATGGCAAAAGTTATTCTTGCATGCTTTGTGCATGTTCTCTAAGTTGTGATTTAAGGACAAATTATTGTTTTCCTTGGGTTGTGGTTTGAGTCCCGCTCAAATACGTTAGTTCCTTTAGTGTGTGCAACCTTACCATCCCTCTTAGCTAAGGATGAAATTTTGATGATGATGATAGATATTCAACGTATTATCAAGCTTGTATAGATACGTGCCCTTTTAATACCGAGACGCAAATATTCTCAACGTGATTACATTCTTTGAGCTTTGCCAAACGCTTTTCATATTCTGAATTTCATGAGAGAAAGTGACATAATAATTAACCCGAGGTAGAGAGAATACGCCCATAATTGCTACCTAGTAGGATCTTATTATATAATGTTCTTTTCATAAAAATAAAGCATTTTTACATGAACACTTCCGTTTCGTGCTCAGTGGCTACACATAAAATCGTAATTACTGCCTTCTAGCACCATGAGGTGTTAAAATTAATGGGTATGTTATGAAATGAGTGTTGAAGTAATAACCTCAGTAGATTTGCGTGTATTATACAGCCATTGTCTTAGATTTTATGTCAAGATCAAAGGGCAAGAATTAAGCAACATCCTCTATTGCGGATTACTTATCATACAAGTAATACGCCTACAAAGCAAGTTAAAATTTAAATGTATTTCTCGTTTCTCTTGTTCATTATATTATCTTATAGTATGTTGAGTCTGATTGTTCAACAATTTAGAAGCATCGTCAACGACTCTCAATTTATGGTTCAAAGTTCCAGACCCGCGTTCGCTGGGTGATAAATATCATGGCGAACATGGCTTTACTATCATTATTATTTAGGGATGCATTGTCTGAGAGGGGACGGGGGAGTATGCGGGGGGTGTGTCATATAGGCTTATCCACTTCGTCATAAACAGCCATTACCTGGTCCTCCTGGTTTTATCGTTGGTTTATTCATTTTTTTTTTTAATTGATTAATCAAAATGTGATATTTGGTTTTCATGATTTCCCAACAATAATACGATTCATATATGATTATTCGTATTCACCCTATTGTTGATTGGAATTTATGAATTGATGAATTTTGATACATTAATGCTTGATATTTGTGAAGGTTCAATACACACACAACTCAAGTGTGATTATTTGTGTCCAAATTATTTCTTTCTAATTTATGAATGAATGAATCATGATACATTGCTATTTAACATTAGAGGAGGCTTAATAATTACACTTGATTTGATACCTATCTCTGGGAAATCTTTTCTTTTTTTCATATCATTCCCATCATAAACTGGATTTGGTTTTCCAGGCTGTCTAAAAATATGTTCCACCCAAGGGAAATTATTTTCATGTGAAGCATTAAATGGTTTCCCATGAGGGAACTTTTCTTTATGAATAATTTTTCCGATTTTGATTTTTCACGCCGATGGTTTTAAAAATTTTGGGCTATTTCTGGATTATAGGGATTTTAGTAATGAATGTTTTTAATAAATAAACAAAGGCAAAGGATATAGCCGTTGATGAAAAAATGTGATGAAAATTGAATCGATATTATCTTCTACATAGTATTCATATAGCTTTAAAACTAAAATTGAGTAATTAATTTTTGTTTATGAAATTCCGTCATACGATATCCTTTATGCAAAACCTTGTGAAGGAAATTCTTTATATCAGGTTTTAATGGTTTACAGGCCGCTCATGAATGGCAGAGGAAAGGGACAGTGACATTTCCCCAGCAAGGAGGACAATGCCCTTAGGACTGTTCATATATACATATGATCAGCTCCCTAGTCAACTCTCCACCCAAGCTAGGAACAGCGAGCGCCAGGTAATGGCTGCTGAAGACTCAGCAGGTAGACCAATAGGCTCCCCCAAACACCCAACCTTAGCTCAAAAGGATGGTGAGGTGGCAGGGACCAAAGGAACTAACGAGTTTGAGCGGGACTCGAACCAAATTCGGCCGATCACCAGGTAGGACATTACCAATAGGCCACTAAATCCCCCCCAAAAACAAGAATACGTCCTTAAACCAAATCTTAAAGAACATGTACAAAGCAAGCAAGAATAACTATTGCCATTTTTCTCCAAGAGACGTAAATAAGAATCAAAGCAGGAACAATTATGCAGATTATGTTTTCTACAATAGAGGTAATATTGCAATGATACGTTTTTAATGCATCTTTGAAATATTACCTTAACTACAAAGATAATATTTCAAAGATATATTAATAAACGTATCTTTGAAATATTACTTTTATTTTAAAGATATTTTTTTTTAAATCAATATAACATTTCAAAGATATATCGACAAAAGTATCTTTGAAATATTTCCCTTATTTGAAAAATGTAGCTTTACTAAAGTAACTTTAAAGTATACATTTATTGATAAGAAACGACATAAAAAAGTAGGATCAGTAAAGAAAGTAACACTCAAAAAATCCTATATTCAAGGAAAGGGATTTAGACACTGACATGTTGTAAATTAATGGAATCCTGAAGTTCCACGATCCACGACTTATGAAAGGCGATAGGTCAGTGTTGAGAGAGAGAGAGAGAGAGAGAGAGAGAGAGAGAGAGAGAGAGAGAGAGAGAGAGAGTACCGTGGAGGATTATAGATCAGATACGAAAAAATTAATTTGGGTCCAGCATTGCAAACCGTGTATCATGGAATAGCAGACATATATATATATATATATATATATATATATATATATATATATATATATATATATATATATATATATATATACATGTATATATATACATATCTATATATATATATATATATATATATATATATATATAAATATATATATATATATATATATATATATATATATATATATATATATATATATAAATATATATATATATATATATCCCTATATATATGTATATATACATATATATATATATATATATATATATATATATATATATATATATATATATATATATATATATATATGAAAGGCGATAGGTCAGTGTTGAGAGAGAGAGAGAGAGAGAGAGAGAGAGAGAGAGAGAGAGAGAGAGAGAGAGAGAGAGAGAGAAAGAGTACCGTGGAGGATTATAGATCAGATACGAAAAAATTAATTTGGGTCCAGCATTGCAAACCGTGTATCATGGAATAGCAGACATATATATATATATATATATATATATATATATATATATATATATATATGTATATATATATATATATATATATATATATATATATATATATATATATACATATCTATATATATATATATATATATATATATATATATATATATAAATATATATATACATATATATATATATATATATATATATATATATATATATATATCCATATATATATGTATATATATACATATATATATATGTATATATATATATATATATATATATATATATATATATATATATTTATGTATATATATATATATATGTATATATATATATATATATATATATATATATATATATATATATATATATATATATATATATATATATATATATATATATATATATATATATATATATATATATATATAAATATATATATATATATATATATATATATATATATATATATATATATATATATATATATATATATATATATATATGCCTAGGGTCATGGTGAAACCAATGGCCACCTACATTAAGTGTAATTAGATAAGTGCTAATTTTTACTAGGTAAATGGATTTACAAACCTTCCACACCCAGGGTAAATTAACCACCAATTTCAGAGGGGGTTAATGTTTACCAGCATGTGGCAGAATAAAAGAAAAAATAGACACTAACATCCTCATCTATACTGACTTTTTATCATTTATTTATGAATGATCTATTTTAAAGTTGTTATTGTTCTTAAAATGTCTCACTTTAGTTGTTCAGTACTTCTCTCGTTTTTTATCTATTTCCTTGTTTCATTTCCTTAATG
>NC_090738.1:102953848-102966348 GCF_036898095.1 Palaemon carinicauda
CGTCACTACTTGCCAATTCCTTACGGTAACATGACTAAGCAAAAAAATGCAAAACAAATAAAAAGGGGCACTCGCGGAAAAATGGCTAACATTCTAATATACGGCATTTCAGAAAAAAAAATTCAGCCACGTACTAGGCAAACCATCAAGGCACATTTTCCGACAAATAAACATCTAAATGAATCATTACTCTGTGATAGTTCCTTAGTACGTAGTAATTTTGAAAGAAATGGGAAAAAACGAAAAAATGGCAATCACAGGAAAATCGAACACATACCTATATATACGCCATATCTGGCTAAAAAAAAAAGATAGGCATGGGTAGCCAGATCATCTAGAAACACTTTCCAACACTATAAAATTATAAGTTTTGCGACACTACTTGCCAATTCCTTACGGTAACATGACTAAGCAAAAAAATGCAAAACAAATAAAAAGGGGCACTCGTGGAAAAATGGCCATTCTAATATACGACATTTCAGAAAAAAAAAATTTCAGCCACGTGCTAGGCAAACCATCAATGCACATTTTCCGACAAATAAACATATAAATGAATCATTACTCTGTGATAGTTCCTTAGTACGTAGTAATTTTGAAAGAAATTGGAAAAAACGAAAAAATGGCAATCACAGGAAAATCGAACACATTCTTATATATACGCCATATCTGGCTAAAAAAAAAATAGGCATGGGTAGCCAGATCATCTAGAAACACTTTCCAACACTATAAAAATATAAGTTTTGCGACACTAATTTCCAATTCCTTACGGTAACATGACTAAGCAAAAAAATGCAAAACAAATAAAAAGGGGCACTCGCGGAAAAATGCCCAACATTCTAATATAGGCATCTCAGATAAAAAAAAAGACATGCACGTGTTAGCCCAACCATCAAGGCACACTTTCTAACACATAAACATGAAAAAAAAATCAATAATATACGGCAATTCCTTACTACGTAGTAAATTTTTACAAATAATGAAAAAAAAAAACAGAAATTGGCAACCGCAGTTAAATATCCAATATACCAATAACTACGTCGTATCTGACAAAAACAAAATCACGCATGGGTAGCCAGATCATCTAGACACACTTTTCAACACTAAAAAAGCAAAAGTTTTACGACACTATTTGGCAATATCTTACGGAAAAATGACTTGGCAAAAAAATGAAAAAAAATGAAAAAGGGGCACTCGCGGTAAAATGCCCGACATTTTAATATACGGCATCTCAGATAAAAAAAAAGACATGCACGTGTTAGCCCAACCATCAAGGCACACTTTCTAACACATAAACATGAAAAAAAAAATGAATAATATACGGCAATTCCTTACTACGTAGTAATTTTTACAAATATTGAAAAAAACAGAAATTGGTAACCGCAGTTAAATACCCAATATACCAATAACTACGTCGTATCTGACAAAAACAAAGTCACGCATGGGTAGCCAGATCATCTAGACACACTTTCCAACACTAAACAAGCAAAAGTTTTACGACACTATTTGGCAATATCTTACGGAAAAATGACTTGGCAAAAAAATGAAAAAAAAAATGAAAAAGGGGCACTCGCGGTAAAATGGTCCTCGTGGTGATGAACGACATTTTAACTAAAAAAAAAAATCATGCACATGGTAGCCAAACAATCCACCAAGACTTTCCACAACTGATAACCTATACAAGTTGAACCATTCTACGACAATTTCATAATACGTAATAACTTTGATAATTATGCAAATTACCTTAGAAGGGTAAACTCGGTCGCGCTCGACCCCGACGAGTCTCAGAAATCGGGGAAGGAGTACAGCTACAGCAATGCACATCTGGACACTACTAGAGCGTGTAGGGGAGACACCTCCTGCAGGTCGATCACCCACAAATTCAGTCACGGGGGTGAGTCACGTGAGAAAAACCTGTTTTTTTTTTACGCTAGGGGTCGCGAACGACCCATCGTACCTATCCAGGGTTAAATAGGGCGTCCTGATTTAGAGAGGCAAACTATAGGTGGGTCATCTGGCAGGAGATAAGCAAGTTTTAGACGATGAATGGAGACCCAATTGTCTTTGCTACGAATGGTTAGTAGGAATGCTTCCCGATTGTGTCGGATCACGAGGAAAGGGCCCGTGTAAGGCGGTGTTAGCGGTGGCTTGGTAGTGTTGTTGCATAGGAAGACATGCATTGCAGAGTACAAGTCTGTTGGTATGTGATGCTTCGCTGGGGACTTGTAAGTCTGGCGGCATGGAGTAAATTTTCCCACAATGTGATGTAAGCGCTGGAGATCATCGGAGGAGGTTGTAGAAGGAAAAAATTCGGCAGGGACGACCAATGGGTCGCCATACCATTTCAGCTGCCGAGACATCAAGGGCATCTTTAGGAGTGATCCTTAGTCCAAGGAGGATCGAGGGAAGCTAAGTAAACCAGTTGGAATCCTTGTAGCAGAACATCAAAGCTGCTTTGAGGGTGCGATGAAAACGTTCAACCATTCTATTGGTAACAGGGTTGTAGGAAACTGTCTGATGTAGAGTGATGCCCAGGAGATTCGCTAATAATGTCCACAATTGAGAGGTGAAAGTGGTACACCTGTCAGAAGTAATATTCTCAGGGATACCAAATCTTGCTATCCATCCTGAGCGTACGGCAGATGTACATGAGGCGGATGTTGCAGTTTCCATGGGAATTTCTTCAGGCCAACGAGTGGATCGGTTAATGACGGTAAACAAGTAACGATGTCCTTGTGATTTGGGTAAGGGGCCTACAACGTCGACGTGAATGTGGGTGAAAAGACACTGTGATTGAGGAAAGGTGCCCACTCCTAGATCCCTGTGTCGATGTACTTTGGAAGTTTGGCAAGAAGTACAGGCTTAGACTTAATCTTTAGTATCCTTAGTAATGCCGTGCCAAATGAACTTCGTCTTCAGCAGCTGTGCAGTAGAACGGCGCGAGGGATGTGAAAGGCTGTGAATGAAGTCAAACACCTAGCAGCACATGGGAGCAGGAATCCACAGTCACGGTCTACCAGTATTGATGTCACAGAGGAGGGTGGTGTTGGAGTCGTCAAGGTGGACGTCTTCCCAACAGAGGGATGTACAGGATGTCCTACATGCTTAATACTCTGGATCCGGTCGTTGGGCTTCAGCCAAGGAATTGTAATCCAATCACAGTTAAACGGTGGCCAACGTGTATCTTGACAGGGCATCGGCAATGGGATTAATTTTCCTAGGGACATGTTGAAGGGTGCAAGTGCATTCAGTCACGGTGGAGAGATGTTGGCTTTGACGGGCTGACCAGGCGTCAGACTGTTGAGTGAAGGCATACACCATAGACATGTGGACTGTGGGAATTACGAAGGGCGTACCTTCTAAGAAATAGCGAAAGTGACAGACAGCCAAGTGCACCGCCAGCAATTCGCGATCAAAGGTAGAATATCCCGATTCTGCCTTGGACACTTTCCTGTTGAAGAAGGCCAATGGGCGGGGCGAGCCGTTGACCTCCTGTTCGAGTACTGCACCAAGACTGATGTCGCTGGCGTCGGTGGAGAAAGGGAGTGTGGAGGAAAGTTGGATAATTCAACTACACAATAAAATAAAAAGAATTAATGTTACTCGGATAAGATGGAGTATAACATTTCCATTAGGCAACTAGTAAATGGGGGTGAGGCAAATCAACAAGTGTCTCTTTCACATACCTCACAATGCTGAGAAGATCAATCGAATAATTTTCACATGTCATAATGGGAGTAAATATATCCGCAATTATCCTTCAGGAAAAAACCCAGTTAAGTAATCGCTCCTGAAACAACAAAACATACCACAAAGCATCATGCAAATCAAACTTATATAAATTTGGCATATATTACATATTGACAAAATAGAAAGAAATCCCACCCATTACAGTCCTGAAAGGGAAAATCAAAGCAATACATAACAGTGTAATGAAATGGAGAATTAATTGTAGGTTACTTTGAAAATGAAAGGTTGATTAGCTTGATACTATAAATATATACTTAATTCACATATTAGTCTTATATAAGAACTGCAATGGGTCAGCAAATGAAAATATTGATGGTAACCTACCGTGGCCCCCCTTAGGGCCGATAATAGTCGCACGGGTATTAGTCTAACAACCACACTCCTAGGCCTAACCTATTAGACTACTAACATGAACTATGCATTACTAAGACATAGAATGTGGGTTAGTTTAACCTAACACAAGATCAAACGATCATACATGATATTGAATGCTCGGCAACAATACCGCACCATATAGCGTAAAACACACTACTGTGAAATAAATAAATGGCCTCTAGAGCATGTAAGACATCACAACTAGAGGTATGTAACTATCCTCAGATGAGGACACTATGCTTGCTATCAACTGGAATAGATGACTATATCAACAGGCCCCTCACATATACTCATCCATCCCCTAACGATAATATAATAAACTCGGAGTGTATTCACTGCTAAAAACCCGGCGACAACAGGTGCCAAATAAGTCGAGATGTTCTCTCGGGCACGTTTGTAATAAGACGAAAAAATTGTCGGGATTCCTCCCATACCTTAACCCTTAAGCTAATGTTCGTATTTTCTGCCATACCTTAACCCTTAAGCTAATGTTCGTATTTTCTGCCATACCTTAACCCTTAAGCCAATGTTCGTATGTTTTATACAATTATGAAATAAATACTTGGACGTAAGGTAGTTAACAGGGGGGACATTTCTAGATGGAAAAGATAATTAATAACAATAGAATGATACAATAACTGGATTATTAATATCTAAAATAACCAGTTATTCTCTATACAATTAATGTTGAAGTCGAATCAGAACTCCGATGTCCGAACACAACTTCCAACAAAAGAACATGTTTTCAAGGAAACCTTGATAATTTTAATGAAATAAGAACATCCTTATATTGTTACAATAATAACAAACTCCAATAATGAAATAAATCTATATTTCAAATATTAAATATACTGGAAATCAAGAACAAGAAATAAAATAATGGAGACCTTTCATGTGACGTCATCAGACGACTACTAACAGCAGAACTGATTCTGTTGAGTCGAACATTCGACACACACTCCCAACAAGCAAAATAAATTCAAAACTTTAAATTTGATCATTATCAATAAGATATTGACGGAGCTTGGCAGCTTTTAAAGCTGCTTTCCTTAAAGGACGCACTTCACTCACACTATCTCCATGAATCTGTTTGGTTTCACCACTAACGTTAGGTTGTGATTCTTCACCCTGCACTATTGTGGAGTTTATAAGTGGCGAGTGGATTTCCAAAGGAACCAATTTGTCTATGGTACGCTTACTTATAGATCCATTGTACAGAACATCCACTACTCTTATGATGTTTTCTTTATCTGGATACAATTTAACAATACGACCTAAAGGCCACTCATGTTGCGGACCTGGCCGTTCAACAATAACTACGTCCCCTACAAGTGGAGCTTTATCCTGACATGCTTGTGAGCCACCGTAATGTTTCTCACGTAATGCAGTTAAGTATCCATTTCTCCACATATTTTCAAAGTGGTTAAGAATAACAGACACTTGGCTGTAACGTTTATTGAATTCGCTATGATCCAAAAAGTTTGGATCTTCTTGACTATCTAGCTCTACTGATGGCATAGGATTTATGATCCTACCACACCATAAATGAATTGGGGCAGGAGGTTCGATGGGAGTTTCTGCATCTATGTAAGTTAAGGGACGATTATTCAATTTACACTGAATTTCCTTCAACACAGTTTCTAATTCATCTGCATTAACTCTTTTCTTGAACAGCACCTTTTTTTAAACAGGACTTGGTTAGTCCAATGAGGCGTTCATAGAATCCCCCCTGCCAAGGAGCACGGGGTGCAATGAACCTCCATTGTATATGATTAACAGCCATATATTCCTTTACATCTCTTTGCATCAACAATTGATCAAAAAATTTGGCACTGGCCAAGAAATTACTACCATTGTCAGAAATCACAGTGACAGGGGCAGAATAGATAGCACAAAATCGTCTAAAAATATTAATGAACGTTAATGCACTCATGTTACATGCTAACTCTAAATGAACTAGTCTTGATGCAGTACATGTAAAAAGTACTATATAATATTTATGAGGTTTACCATCTTCAGTTTTGGTTATGGTAATGGGACCTGAAAAATCAATGCCAGTATGAAAAAATGGCCGCGTAAATTGAACTCTTACAGCTGGAAGTGGAGGAGGACCAGGGTAATCAAATCTCCTACCTTCAACTCTCTTACAATTTACACAATGTCTTAAGAACTTCTTAATGGTTGATATCACCTTTGGTATCCAATATTGTCTGCGAAGATAGGACAAAGTTTCTTTAACTCCACCATGCAGACATTTTTCATGAGCAAAACCAATTAAGAGATTAGCTAAATGACTCTTGGAAGGTATTAAGATAGGAAATTTGGTACTCTGGTCTAAATTAGAATGGTGTAGTCTACCACGACTATGAATGAGACCAGTAGACTCATCATAGTAAAGACCTATATCTTTAATAAATTGCAGTTTATCCTGCTCAAGACCGTTCAATTCCTTCCTAAGGAAGGCACAAATTCTGGGATAATGTGTATCTTGAACATATCTGATCCAATACACAAGAGGATCGACTAATCTAATACCAGATTTAACACACATAATGAAATTATAAACAATTCTAGTAACATTCAACAACTTCCTAAGCGATGAGTAGTTACTATAATAAAAAATAGGTTCTGGAATAGGCACTTCAGGAACAATCTCTGAAACAATTTCACAAATCATTACTAAAAATCTCTGTTCAGGCCATTTTTCAGGACAGGATAACCATGAAGGTCCATGGGTCCATAAACGAGACTTACGAAACTGAGTAATACTAATACCCCTTGTTAGGAGATCTGCAGGGTTCTCTTTGGTGGATACATATAAAAACTTGAAAGAGGATCCTATTTCCTTTATTTGAGCTACTCTATTTTGAACGTAGGTAATTTTACATTTATTATTTTTAAGCCATTGGAGAGCAACTTCTGAGTCTGACCAAATTATGACTTCTTCAATAAAGAAATGATGAAAAAGGTCTCTGATACAGCATGCAAATTGAGTACCTAGCTGTAATGCCGTTATTTCTAACTGAGGTATAGTACGAGTTTTCAGTGGGGTTACTCTGGCCTTGCTAGCTACAAAATTAGATTGATTGTTATTACTGAGATAACAAACTGCACCATAGGCAGTAGTACTGGCATCTACAAAAACATGAAGTCTATAAGAGTCTCCCATCCAACAGATACATCTAGGAAATTTGAAGGTTGGGAGCTCTGATAATTCACAAGCCAAAGTATTCCATCTGTCAAGAAATGAGGGTGGTAATTTTACATCCCAACCAATATTTTCTTTCCATGCTTCTTGAATTAATATCTTCCCTTTAATCAAAATAGGCACACACATACCCAAAGGGTCAAAACAAGAAGATACAAGAGACAGTAATTGTCTCTTCGTAACATACTGTAATGTTTCAAATTTACACAGATTTACAAATAATGAATCACTTGAAAGTTCCCAATTCAAACCTAATATTTTGTCCACAAGTGGAAATTCCAATGACTCCTCTGTACTCTGGCTTATATGATCCTTAAGTAATTTTGAATTACTGTTCCATTGTCTCAGATTCATTCCAGCCTTAATCATTTCAGCATTGGCCACATCATATAATTCCACCAACTGCTGTTCATTATCAGCATTGTGCTGAAAATTATCCACATAAAAACTAGATAATAGAACACCTGAATAGGGTGAATGTGATCTTTGAAAATGATACTGCAAGGTCATCTGCAATAAAAAAGGGCTGCAAGTAGCACCAAAGAGAACCGATTTAAACCTATATGTTTTTACTCTACTATTTTTGTCAAATGGATCTTCTAACCACAAAAATCTAGTAAAATCTCTGTGATGCTGTTGCAATCCAATCTGCAGAAAGGCCTTCTCAATATCAGCTATGCAGGCAAATTTATTCATTCTAAACCTGACTAACAAATCAAATAATTTCTCCGTTAATGACGGACCGGTCATGAGACAATCATTCAATGATGCAGAGGATTTACTTGGCTTTGCACTACAATTATACACCACTCTAAGGGGTGTAGTGGAGGAGTTCTTTCTGACTGCATGATGTGGAAGATAGTGGGTGTTAGGACTTATTACAGGATTTTCAACCTCCTCAATAAAATCCAACTTTAATTGTTCCTTGATTATGTTATCATAACATTTCAAATGATCTGGTTGATGCTGGAACCTTTTTAGTTGATTATACATTTGACCTAATGCTACATTATAATTAGTTGGGAGAAAAGGATGATTATGCTTGAATGGTAATTCCACCCAGTATCTTCCATTTCTATGCAAAACAGTAGTTTCATATTTTGAAATAGTTTCTACATCACTTGGCGAAACTTGTGAAGGAATGATTCCAACTACATCAAGATCCCACAATTTATGCACAGGAAGAGTATCATCAACCACGGCAGAGCTTATTGTGCGAGGATCAACCAACAATGGAGCATTTTCTCCTAACTCGACACTCACTCTAGCAACAAGGGCACTATTACAATGAATATGATCCGTACCTCTATGTGGAATGAGGCCATAAATTAAATAGCCACCTGGAGATTCAAGTAAATCTACATTATTCACTTGTCTCATACCTGATAAATAATTTCCCAGGAAATCTGCACCTATAAGCATTTTTATATTGTTAATTTTATCTGATTTTATATCTCTATCTGCAAGATGATAACCTATCTTATCAAGATCTCTCATCATGTCACAAAGGCCAGGAGTTATTATCGGTTCAGGCATATCCTTCACAACAACCAATGTTACTCTCTTTTTCCTACTTCCCAAAGAAACTACAGGGTTAACAATCTCATAATCCCTGGAATCACCCATACCATCAAAACTATTCAAAATCATATTTACAGTAGAAACTGTTCTGAGGCTTAACTTATTGGCCAAATCTTTATGAATGAAGGAACGTTGACTTCCACTATCAAAGAGGCACCTGACTGAGATTAACTGACCATCTTCTGATCTAACAGTTACCATTGCAGTAGGAAGAGCTACACTATAGTTTTGATGAGAAGACTGTTTATTAATTATAGACATCACTTGATTCGTTGTTATAGGGTCACCATTCAATTTATCACTGTTAATATCCTTACTAGTTACTGTGGACTTACCAATATTTGGAGTACCAACTGAACCTGGAGAACTAATACAAAGGAACGAATGATGTTTTCCTCTTCTACAATGAGGACACATATTAAGAATGGTGGCACACTCAGTTGACTGATGTACCTTAGTACATTTAATACATCGATTCAATACCTTCAACCTTTCCCTCCTAGCATTTAGAGAGCTATAAATCGTACAGTCAAAGGGTCTATGTTTTCCCTTACAATATATGCAAGAATAATTACTAAGTGTAGTGTAAGTACCTACAGTATTTGAACCCTTAAATGGAGATGAAGGTTTTGCTGGTGACTGGAAACGAATTTTATTGACTTCTGGTGTTCCCTTATTAGCACTCCCTTTATTTTCTTGTTCCATAAAATTTAATAAGTGTTGAAGACCTTCCTTTATCTGACTTACACTAAAGTACATGGTTTTATAAAGACCAAACATAAAATCTTCTACCTCTTTTGGTAGTTTTAACACAATAAGTTCCCTCAATATCATCTCATTTGACGACACATCAATCTCAGAATCATGACCTATTTGCATGAGCAAGTTCTCCAAATCAACCTTAAAATCAAATATTTCACTTCTAACATATTTAGGCTTCCCTAAATTAATCAAAGACCTAAGTAAAGTTCGCCTTATCTTCTTTGGATCCCCATACATTTCAGTTAGCGCCTTAATGGCATCACCATAATCAGAAGCTTCACCCTTAAAACCTGCAAGTAGCTTTTGAGCATTGCCCTTAATACATTGGGTTAGATATACATATTTAGTAACATCATCTATGTCTTTCTTTAAATGAATAGTTGTACTAAATTGATTCCAAAATCTAGTCCAGTCTAGAGGGTCTCCTGAAAACTCTTTCCATTTTGTTTCAGGCAACTTTACCTTAATCATAGAATTAGTACTACCATGCGGATTACTTTGAGAGATTGGGGAAAATTGTTTCATATACAATGACAGCTTAAGTTGAATTTCATGATATTTATCTTGGAGGTCAATATGTCTAGCCTCCCTCTCATCATGACCACTTTCATCAATATATTTATCAACAAATATGTCCCATCGAGATTCGTAACTGTTCCACTTTTTCTCTAAAGAAGCACTTTGAAGTTCTAAATAGCGAACTCCTGCATCACTGGTTAGGGCATCGGTCATATAATTTAGACCTCGCGTGATATGACCACGCAAACTGGTCAGTGACCTGTATTCAGCCTCCATTGTTATATCTATAGCAACTTTTGCACAATAACATATAAGAAATATCTAACCAGAATTAGGTTAGGTTAATCACAAATTCAAAGAAAAAATATATATATATAATATTGAAGTATGTGAAAGTGACATGATGATTGCCAATAATAGAAAGGGTTGCAAAAAACGTTAAGGAACCAGCTATATTATCCGGTTCGAAGGACCATTTTTAATCTTACTGTGGAGGAAAGTTGGATAATTCAACTACACAATAAAATAAAAAGAATTAATGTTACTCGGATAAGATGGAGTATAACATTTCCATTAGGCAACTAGTAAATGGGGGTGAGGCAAATCAACAAGTGTCTCTTTCACATACCTCACAATGCTGAGAAGATCAATCGAATAATTTTCACATGTCATAATGGGAGTAAATATATCCGCAATTATCCTTCAGGAAAAAACCCAGTTAAGTAATCGCTCCTGAAACAACAAAACATACCACAAAGCATCATGCAAATCAAACTTATATAAATTTGGCATATATTACATATTGACAAAATAGAAAGAAATCCCACCCATTACAGTCCTGAAAGGGAAAATCAAAGCAATACATAACAGTGTAATGAAATGGAGAATTAATTGTAGGTTACTTTGAAAATGAAAGGTTGATTAGCTTGATACTATAAATATATACTTAATTCACATATTAGTCTTATATAAGAACTGCAATGGGTCAGCAAATGAAAATATTGATGGTAACCTACCGTGGCCCCCCTTAGGGCCGATAATAGTCGCACGGGTATTAGTCTAACAACCACACTCCTAGGCCTAACCTATTAGACTACTAACATGAACTATGCATTACTAAGACATAGAATGTGGGTTAGTTTAACCTAACACAAGATCAAACGATCATACATGATATTGAATGCTCGGCAACAATACCGCACCATATAGCGTAAAACACACTACTGTGAAATAAATAAATGGCCTCTAGAGCATGTAAGACATCACAACTAGAGGTATGTAACTATCCTCAGATGAGGACACTATGCTTGCTATCAACTGGAATAGATGACTATATCAACAGGCCCCTCACATATACTCATCCATCCCCTAACGATAATATAATAAACTCGGAGTGTATTCACTGCTAAAAACCCGGCGACAACAGGTGCCAAATAAGTCGAGATGTTCTCTCGGGCACGTTTGTAATAAGACGAAAAAATTGTCGGGATTTTTTCCATACCTTAACCCTTAAGCTAATGTTCGTATTTTCTGCCATACCTTAACCCTTAAGCCAATGTTCGTATGTTTTATACAATTATGAAATAAATACTTGGACGTAAGGTAGTTAACAGGGGGGACATTTCTAGATGGAAAAGATAATTAATAACAATAGAATGATACAATAACTGGATTATTAATATCTAAAATAACCAGTTATTCTCTATACAATTAATGTTGAAGTCGAATCAGAACTCCGATGTCCGAACACAACTTCCAACAAAAGAACATGTTTTCAAGGAAACCTTGATAATTTTAATGAAATAAGAACATCCTTATATTGTTACAATAATAACAAACTCCAATAATGAAATAAATCTATATTTCAAATATTAAATATACTGGAAATCAAGAACAAGAAATAAAATAATGGAGACCTTTCATGTGACGTCATCAGACGACTACTAACAGCAGAACTGATTCTGTTGAGTCGAACATTCGACACAGGGAGAGGGGCATGGGGAACTGGAAAAGTGAGAGCAGCAGCGGTTGATACGGCATTCTTTGCGTTGCAGATGGGCGCATCTTGAAGGGGCCCCACTTCAGGTCTTTTGTCTTGCCCTTGAGGGAGGCATAGAGGGGAGCAAGAGTGGCGGTAATGGCTGCAGAAAACGGTGATAATTGTTGATCATGCCCAAAAATTCCTGCAGTGCTTTGACGGTCGAGGGCGTGGGGAAGTTTTGAACGGCTGCTACCTTCTCAAGGAGGGGATGGACTCCTTCAGGAGTGATGCGGTGCCCTAAGAACGAAACTTCGTTGGCGTCAAAGG
>NC_090738.1:102971348-102973848 GCF_036898095.1 Palaemon carinicauda
TTCTCTACTTATTCTTGTGTCATCGGCGAAACTTCTCACTACGGAGTTTTCAACATCACAGTCTATGTCTGAGATCATAATAACAAATAGCAGTGCAGCTAATACCGTACCTTGGGGCACACCAGATATTACCTGGGCTTCATCTGATTTCTCGTCATTTGCAACCACTATCTGTTTTCTGTTTTGCAGGAATTCTTTTACCCATTTTCCTATCTTTCCCACAATATTACGCTTTCTCATTTTTTTCTCCAATATGTTATGGTCTACCTTGTCAAAGGCTTTTGCAAAATCTAGATAGATCACATCTGTGTCTTTTTCATTTATCATATTATTGTATATGTTTTCATAGTGTGCTATCAGTTGGGTCTGTGTACTTTTTCCAGGTACGAAACCGTGTTGACCCATATTAAACAAATTATTTTTGACCAAATGGTTCATTATTTTCTTTTTAATTACCCTCTCATACACTTTCATAATATGTGATGTTAGACTAACAGGTCTATAATTGCTTGCCTCTAGTCTTGATCCACTTTTGAAGATAGGGGTTATATAAGCTAATTTATGTTTAACATATATCTCGCTCATATCTACACTCTGTCTTAGCAGTATTGCAAGCGGCTTCGCGATAGTGTTTGCAGTTTTTTTTTTAACAAAATCGCTGGAACTCCATCTGGTCCGGCTGCCGATCCATTTTTAATTTCGTTTATAGCCGTGACAATATCTGCTTCATTAATATCTATATCCGTTAGATATTCAACATTTTCTTCTCTCATTTCTGTTTCATTATTCTCATTCGCAATTCTTGGCGTGAACTCACTCTTATATTTTTCTGCTAATATGTTGCATATTTCCTTTTTTTCATTCGTTAGCCGTCCTTCAATTCTTAGAGGGCCTATTTCTATTCTCCTTTTATTCATCTTTTTTGCATAGGAGTAAAGTACTTTGGGGTTTCTTTTTTATATTTTGAAGTGTCCTTTCTTCTAAGTCCCTTTTTTCATTTTCTTTCGACTGTATAATCTTTTGTTCTGCATTTTCTATCTTACATTTTATTTCCCTCATTTTCCACACATTTTTCCTTTTGCAAGATTTTTCTTCCACTTTTTTAATTTTCTGAAATAAGATCCTTCTGTCTCTTGGTATGCACGTCTTTTGTTTATTGTTTTTTTTTCGGTACATATTTTTCAACAATTTTCTCCAGTATTTTGTACAGTATATCCGTATTTACCTGTATATTATCACTTATAAATACATTTTTCCATTCTTTATTCAGTTCTTCATTTATTTCTGACCATTTTATATTCTTACTGTAAAAGTTATATTTTCCATATCCTTCCCAAAGTTTTGTGCTTTTATTAATTCTGTGATCACTTGCTTTGGAATGAACTATCAATTCTATGACATTGTGGTCTGAAATTCCCGTGTTATACACTATTATTTCTTTAACATAATTCACCTCATTCACAAATACTAGGTCTAGGACATTTTCCTTTCTTGTTGGAATGTGGTTTATTTGTTGCATATTATGTTCTAATAGCATATCTTGAAGCTTTTCAAATTGCCTCTTATCTTCTGCGCTACTATTACTATCTTTTTTATATGTATACATACAACCACTTTCTTCTATCGGTTCTTTCCAATCCACGAAAGGAAAGTTAAAATCTCCGGATAGGAGTATATTCCAGTCTTTATGGTTTCTACATATATCATCTATTTTTTCTATTATTATGTCAAACTCCTTAGTGTTTGGGGGTCTGTAAACTACAATATTCATTAGTTTTTCAAATTCAAATTCTACCGCAATCAATTCACATTATGTGTTGCTGTATTTTTCACATACTTTTCCTTGATTTATGTCTCTTCCATATATTGCGGTTCCCCCTTGATTCCTATTTTTTCTGTCTGATCTATAAGTTTGGAAACCCTTTATCTGGTCATCACTGCCAGTTTCTTGGGAATACCATGTTTCACTTATATTTAATATATCTATTTTTTCAATTTGGGTTAGTTCTTCTAAGAACTCTATTTTCCTTTTAGAGTTACTCGTGACTAAACCCTGTGCATTCATTACGATTATGGTTTGTGTTTCATCCCCATTATTTAATATTGGTAATAATATGGATTCTGCCATGCTTCCTTCCTGTTCTGATATGATGTTCTTTTCTTCATTTCCCGGAATTCTGCCATTAAAAAATCCAACTTTTCTATTATATTTGCTCTTTCGCCTTCATATTTATTTGTGTGTGTATACCTGCAACTGTCCCCATATCTGCACCAACCCCTGGCATTATAGATGCATTCTTTGTAGTTGGGCTCTAAATGTGCAGGTTTGGGTTGAAAGGCCTCATATCTTGGGGCTCTTGGTTCAAAGCGCGGTATATACACGGCCTGCTTTTTTGTTTCTTTTTTGCTTTCATTTTTCTTTTCAGTTTGCTGAGTTTTCTTACTTTCATTCATGGTTGCAGGATGCATATATCGACATTTTTTGCTGTAAATGCATCCT
>NC_090738.1:102978848-102986348 GCF_036898095.1 Palaemon carinicauda
TGCTAATGACTCAACAGGTAGACCAAAGAAACTAACGAGTTTGAGCGGGACTCAAATCTAGGTCTGGCGATCACCAGTCGAGGACGTTACCACATAGGCCACCAAAAACATAAACATTTCTTTGTGCAAACGTACAAACATGCAAATATGCAAATATATAGAAGAAAGACCTAAATTTTATTTCATGATTGATATTGTGATCAACAATAATAGTTGAAAAAGTGTAATTACCATTATGTAAAATGTAATGTATATATATATATATATATATATATATATATATATATATATATATATATATATATATATATATATATATATATATATATATATACTGTATATATATATATATATATATATATATATATATATATATATATATATATATATATATTTATCAAAATAAACAAACATGCATATATGTACTGTATGAATATATACATGTATATATATATATATATATATATATATATATATATATATATATATATATATATATATTTATACATTTATATATATATATATATATATATATATATATATATATATATATATATATATATATATATATATATATATACACACACAGTATATGTGTGGGTAAGTTTGTGTATATATCTATGTACATGACACACATATATATATATATATATATATATATATATATATATATATATATATATATATATATATTCTATATATATATATATATATATATATATATATATATATATATTATATATATATATATATATATATATATATATATATATATATATATATATATATATATATGATAAATTTTGCACATTTTTACGTGTTTTTCATATTCAAATAAGCTATATATATTTTGGATACATTAATGTCTGGATTCTCTTAACGACCTCGGGATCAGAGCCCCAGGCGAAATCACACAAAGACAAGAGCTTGGCTCCGGCCGGGAATCGAACCCTGGTCGACAAGCTTGTATAGACAGTGACTAAGCCAAGTGAGCTTGGCTCCGGCCGGGAATCGAACCCTGGTCGGCAAGCTTGTATAGACAGTGACTAAGCCACTTGGCTTAGTCACTGTCTATACAAGCTTGCCGACCAGGGTTCGATTCCCGGCCGGAGCCAAGCTCTTGTCTGTGTGATTTCGCCTGGGGCTCTGATCCCGAGGTCGTTAAGAGAATCCAGACATTAATGTATCAAAAATATATATGGCTTATTTGAATATATATATATATATATATATATATATATATATATATATATATATATATATATATATGTGTGTGTGTGTGTGTGTGTGTGTGTGCGTGGGATTCTATTATTTCTTTCTTGCAGCAATTACAACCTGTTTTGGTAATCAAGTGGCACAGCTACAAGGTCTGGAAGTTGTCTCAATCCCATAACAGCATTAAGGCTTCATTTGGGTCGCCCGCCCATCTTCAATGAATAAATTTTGGTATAATTGGTAGTGTCGTTTTGAAAGGTTAATCAATACATAAGTAATTCAATTTTCCTTTGGTATGTTTCATAGCTAGAAGGGGCGTGCTTTATTATCATTATCATCTTTGCTACTATCAGTGTGAATATGATGATTATCATCATATCTACTAGTGTACGCCACCCGTCAAAAATGACGGCTAAATATTTAGATTAATGCGCGTTCACGCACATACACATACGCAGATCCAATTCTTCCCATCCCTCTCCCCTTCTCTAACTACCTCTCGGGATACACCCTCTCACCGAAGTATGACTACTGCCTCTCCCTCTTGCCCGAGGGACTGGGAAAGACCGAGTAATCATACGTTCAGCAATTCCACTCAACGTGGCAATAAAGAAATATATAGCCTGACACTATTTCTTTGTTAGTTGAAAGAAAAGAATATCCAAATAAGCATTAAAGAAAAAGTACGATAATCAGAATGGAATATACTTGATTGCGAGAGGGCGAGGTCGTTTGCCTTCCACTCTCTTTCGGATGTCTTTTACAACACACACACACACAAACATACACACACATACCTATATTTTCAGTAGAATAACCCAAATCTCACTGCAAGCGCTTGGAAACGACAGTCGTCCAAAGCAAGGTGGACAGGTAATGCAGCAATTACCCCACATTTGAAAAGTTTCTTGATCCAGTACCCTCATCCTAATAATTCTCATAGATAAATGAAGACCCTGCTACCAGATGGCGCTTGCCTCTCCCGGTCCTTAGCAGACCAACAATGCATTAAAATTCATTTTCCTAGTGCCAGGAGAATATGTATTACATGGATAATGTATCTTCTGAGTAAATGTCGAATAAGTTTTTACGAAATTTTATGCCTGACGTAATATCTGTTATGAAGTTCGACAACAAAAATAAAACGTAATGATAGACTTCTTACAAACTTTGCTCTTTGCTGTTAACAATCGCCTCCTAGACTTTCCAAGGAATACTAAGGCGATAAACTATCCCAAGGGAAATATGTAGGCTTAGGCCTAGTGTGTGGAGGACGACAGTAGGTCTTCAAGGAAGGGACGTCAACCAAGAATATCTCAATGATCTATTCTTATAAAAAAAGTAAATCTTTCCCAACGCTCTTGGACCTTTTTACGTCTTGTAACGTTTTCACAGTTACGAGAATAATATACACATATCTGTAAAAAGTGAACGAATCGGTTACATTATGTTCATCTTTTATGAAACTTCTAAGAACAAAGCTATTAATTAATATACATAAGTATATCTGACCTAATTGCATTAAGTATATATATATATATATATATATATATATATATATATATATATATATATATATATATATATATATATATATATATATATATTGTGATGGATGGCTTGACCACCACACAAAAACACTAAACTTTTCAAACAGTATTCACTTAAGTACCATACTAAGTCCACAAAAGGTGGAATAGTATACAATTTCAATAAGAGTGCAAAGTTAATTCAAGGGGACAAAGAAAATACCACAAAAATATACTTAATTTTAATACACAAGTTTCAGACAGAAATAACACCTGAACCTCAACAATACAGTAATTAATGATAAACACTCACTCTTAAACTCCCTGTAAAAGAAAACAATTACACAATTAAAGAAAGGTCATCGACACAAGCATACAAAAAGGGAAGAGGGTCCAGAAAGGAGGAGGCAAACGAAAAGTAAGAATATCCTAACAATTACACATTAAATATCCCTAACAAATTCCTCATACACTTCTAGGGGTCTCCTCAGAGGACAATAAACTCTCCAGCTGGAGGCTTAATTCAGGTGGCAGAAAACACAGATCCAAAACAATGGTGGTGAATGGTTCAATAATGCAGAACGCCCAGGAGTACAGGTCGTGGGCCCGACACACAAATATAACGTTCAAAATCTTTACCTTGGGGCAGAGAGGTCCCCTTGGCTTTTACTGAACCAAGGGCAGTATAATATATATAGGATAAAAATCCTTAATGCAGAGCGAGGATATCCTGGGAAAGCTAAACAGCTTCACAATGCAGCTCTGTAATGGCGATGAATATAATAAATCCATCAGCAATTATCGTGCCCTTCAAGGTTGGAGGCTCAGAAACACACTAAGGAACCATCCTCAAAAAAAGCCACACCAAAACTCCGTTCACGCAGGAGCGCAGCCACGTAATCCACACCACTTGAAAATATAAAACAGCCGTTAGTCCATTATAAACACTAACGTAACCACCAGTGAAAAGACAAGCTATCAAAAAAAAAGTAAACAATAAGTCTACAGTATAATAAACCTTATACATCTATAAAAACTTAAATAATTTAGAAAAATTAAAGCAATAATGTTACACCTCCTCACCCAACCAAAAAAAAAAAAATCAATTTTTTTTTTTTTCATAATGTACGTTAACATTTAATCATATATTGAAATAATAAAATAACAAAAAAAAAATAGTCATTAAACCACCTGCAAAGACATGACAAATAAAGGGAAAGAGGGTGGCAAGTACCAAGGTTTGCAGCTCACAAGGAAAACAAAATATAACAATATATAACAAATACTAACTACCTCTTAAACTTAATAATAATCACAGGAAAACTTTCCAAAACCAGAAAGGCAAAACATCACCATTCGATAAATAGATACCCCACCTGAAAATTTCCCATCACTCACACCGTTAATAAACTTAATAAAGTGTCATTGCACTAACAACCGGATTCTGTATATATAGTCCAAAGGCTATAACCTTTTCCACAATCAATACACTGTTCATTTTCAGGGATACACATCACTCACTAGCAATAAATGTTGATCACAAAAACCACTGTCTATTTCAGTGCTATATATCACACTTATCACCATAGTGTCCAATACATACACACACACCGAACGACACAGAGAAGACCACCACAAGACTCCCCTGCGCAAACAAACAAACAAACTCGATGAAGCGTAATTATTAGCCTGAAAATACAGAATACCAGATTAGTGCCTATCTCTCTTCTTAGCTTATTATAAACCTTATCGTACCTGACACCTCTAAACCTTAGTAGATTAACCTTAACTCAGTCTAGGGTACCACTCATACACCAGCCTGTAGCGCCTAAAAAACGGCTGTTGTGCTACAGACCCGTGAGCCCATGACCCATCTAATTAATCAATCACTAGAAAGTACCAGTGATCACCCTCACCTTTTAACCTTAAAGATCACATATAATATACCCAGAACATTATAGTCTTCTGTAAACAAACCATGATTAATAAATCTTAAATATACATTTACTTCTACTCACTACGTGCCCACTTCAACAGCACCATAATTAGAACGATACAGATACTACCTTTAATAACTGCATAGCCCTCTATCAATCAACTAATATTCAACGCTGCGAGAGAGAAAATCGGCAACAATATTATCTTTTCCTGGGATGTGGGAAAATTCTAAATTCCATTCTTGCAGCATGAGACTCCACCTCATCAATCGTTGATTTTTATTTTTGTATCTGCTGATGAAGGTCAGGGGATTATGGTCTGTCAAGACCTTAATAGGTGTATCTGAGGAGGAGAGATAAACCTGAAAATGGTTAATAGCAAATACTAAAGCAAGAGTCTCTTTCTCCACAGTGGAATACCTACGTTGGGCGGAGGACAATTTTTTTGAAAAGAATGCGACAGGATGAGAAACTCCCTGCTCGTCATTCTGCAACAACACCGCTCCTACACCAACGTCACTTGCATCCGTGGCAAGAGAAAAAGGAAGGTCAAAATCAGGAGCTCTTAAGACAGGGAAATTAATTAATACTCTTTTTAAATTATCAAAAGCCCTTTGTGTTTCATCAGTCCAGACAAAAGCTACCTTCTTTCTTAACAGATTAGTCAAAGGATCAGCGATGTCAGAAAAATTTCTAACAAACCTTCGGTAGTACCCACCCAACCCAAGGAATCTTCTGACATCCCTCCTGCACTTATGGATTAACACTTTTTCAATACATTCGATATTTGCTTGCTTAGGAGCAACTTTACCATTACCAACTTCATGACCCAAATATACGACCCTCGCCTTTGCGAATTCACTTTTCTTTAAATTAATTACTAAACCTGCTTTCTTCAAAACCTCAAACAGTGCCCTAATAAGTTTTAATTGAGTTTCCCAATCATTACTATAAATAACAATATCATCAATATAAACTACACACCCCTCTAAACCATAGACTAAAGTATTCATTAACCTCTGAAAGGTGGCAGCCGCGTTCTTCATACCAAACGGCATCACTTTACATTGAAATAGTCCCTGGGATGTTACGAAAGCGGACAGGGCCCTTGCCCGCTTCGAAAGAGGCACCTGCCAATAACCTTTCAGCAAATCGAATTTACTAATGTACTTGGCCTTACCCATACGATCAATACAATCCTCAATTCGTGGTAATGGGTAACAATCAGACTTGGACACTTCATTCAATTTACGGTAATCAAAACATAACCTGAAATTACCGTCGGGTTTCTTTACCAATACAACAGGGGATGACCAAGGACTTTGACTAGGTTCAATTAGGTCATGTTTTAGCATATAATCAACTTCCTTCGCCACAACCTCATTTTTAAAGGGATTCAACCTGTAAGGCGCTCGTTTCACAGGAGTGGCACTACCTACGTCCACGTCATGTTCAAGGACATTAGTCCTTCCCGGTACATCCGAAAATAATTCATTATAATTAAATACCAATTTCTTTAAAGACTTTTGTTCTTCATTACTTAAATGAGAAACCATACCAGAATATATATATATATATATATATATATATATATATATATATATATATATATATATATATATATATATATATATATATATATATATATACTCACATGTATGTATATTTATAGATACATGTATTTATATATTTGTCCAAAAAATATTAGGGGATGGGGTTGTTATTCCCATACCCACGGCGCTAAATATGGCTGCATGGTCTTCAGTGACAACAGAATCTTGATTTTATGATGAACAGGTTGACTTGAGTTTCTCGCTATAGTTTAAATATCTTATATTGATTATCTATTACTTCTCAAGT
The DNA here is from genome assembly GCF_036898095.1 of Palaemon carinicauda. NCBI lineage: Eukaryota > Metazoa > Arthropoda > Malacostraca > Decapoda > Palaemonidae > Palaemon > Palaemon carinicauda. The sequence goes on from NC_090738.1 coordinate 102,985,390, forward strand.
CGTTTATTTGTTTTCTTCCCTTAATGTGCTATTTTTCCCTGTTTAAGCCATAGGGCTTATAGCGTCATGCTTTTCCAGCTAGGGTTGTAGCTTGACTAATAATAATAATAATAATAATAATAATAATAATAATAATAATAATAATAATAATAATAATAATAATAATTTTGTTCCCGATCTTAATACTAACCAGACTCATAGTTGATAAACCTTTACTGATAGATAAACCTACGTTTGATGAAGTAAATAAGTTTCTGTTCTAATATTTAAATTTGCGATTCAGCTTCGCTAGTTTTTATCACTTAAAAGCTTTTTTGGGATAGGAAATCATTATTTATGGGTAAATTACGGTTCACGCTATCCATTCTCTCCTTTTTCTATTAGAAACGGGGGGTTCTTCTAGAGCTACAACCTTTCTTAATCTGAAAAAAAAGGGGGGGGGGAGCACCGAGAAGTCTGGCACTGAAACCAAAACAGATTTTGACTACTGACATATTTCAAGACATATCTTTCTTTTATGGAAGATTGTAATTTCGGGCCTATTGGAAACGTCCCTGCCTGGAGGTGACCGGACTGGGGTTCGAGTTCCACTCGAGCTCGATAGTTTCATGTAGTGTCTGCAACCTCACCATCGTTGTGAGCTAAGGATGAAGGGTTTGGGGGAGCTTATAGGTCTACCTGCCGAGTCATCAGCAGCCATTGCCTGGCCTTCCCTTGGATGGAGAGGGGCTTGGGCGCTGATCATATGTATTTATGGTCAGGCTCCAGAGCATTGTCCTGCTATAGGAACGTCCCTCTTCTTCGTCTCTACCATTCATCAGCGGCCTTTAAATTCTTGAAACCTATGTTTCGGAGGAAGGAAAATGTCGACAACCTTTATCTTTAAAGCTTCTGTCTTGCTTCTTATTGACCGAATTAATTTAGTAACAGGAAGTAAATATATTATCTTGATGACATCC
>NC_090738.1:102998848-103011348 GCF_036898095.1 Palaemon carinicauda
TAATATTGATTATATTTTATGTTGATTTCGTATAAAAGAATTTGAAATCTGTTTATTTCCTGTTTTATTAGTCAAAATTTTTATCTACAATTTCTTACTTAAATAGTTACAAATTCTCGAAAAAAAAAAATACGAGTAAATGAAATTCAGAATTTTAAAAAAGGAATTAACGCCCACCATTCAGTTATCAACCGATTTTAATAAAATTTACACAAGTTTATATATATATATATATATATATATATATATATATATATATATATATATATATATATATATATATATATATATATATATATATATATATATATATATATATATATATATATATATATATATATATATATATATATATATATATATATATATATATATATATATATATATATATATATATATATATATATACACACAGACAAAGTCTTATTGTGAAAAACGAGATTGTATTCATTTTTTATTTCATTACTGTGAAAAAAAATTATTTTAAAATCCGTTATTTCCACGGCTATTGCAATAAAAGTTACTACAAACGAAGTTTATCATTCGAGGAACCTATTTTACTACCAAATTATTTATAAGATAATTCTTTAAGTTTTATATGGATGTTTGTTTTTTAGTTTTGACTTTTCAGTTTTGTACATTATCTTTTCCATTAATCAAAAGTGTGGGTATACTTTTAAAATTGACCTGCGAAGAAAGATGTTAGCGTTTGAAGTTAGGAACACATGAAATGGGGGAAACTCTCGTTTATCGGCAAACTTGTATTTTTTTGATTTCCCACAATTCCCATAAATTTTCCAAAATATTAGCCTTCTTTTTCTCTTTTGAACGGTATGTATACTTTTAAATTATGATTTATAAATAAGGGAATTATCACAGACAGAAGTGAAAAAAAAATCACGAAACAGGAAATCGTGTAAAAGTAAGCCTTTGTTGTGAATTCCCAGGATACGATTCGTCGTTCGTTACACAATAATTTAAATCATAAAAAAGCAAACTACATGAAATAAAGTTTTATGACTCACCAGGGAATAATCCTGACATCCATTTCCTCTTTTTATTGTCTTCATTCCCGGCACCATTACATTGTCCAACGTAAATATGTACTTATTACGTCGAATAGTGACTGAAATATGCGAGGGGAGTCGAAGTAGAGGCCATTGTTTGGATGCAAGGTCTGTAAACCAAATTATGTTGTTTCACCTCTGCTAAGTTTGTGGCACGAACATTTCCATATCTAAAACGTTTTCCGATTTTGACAACACTTCATTTGTATCACGATGATACAGAAATGTTACTGTTATTTCTGATTGCTCGAAAAACGGTAAATAACTGGTAATGGTTCCTTTCAGGGAAGCCTACTAGCCGCCGAGCAGTCGGGATTGTGTCCGGGCTGTAGCACTGCCAGACGCATGAAAAAAAAAAATAAATAAATAAAAAAAAAATACATGAATGATTAAGTGTTAAAATAAATGAAATAACAGAAATAGATAAAAATGGAAATCTCACCACGCCATCCATACGGCTGAGATCCTTAAGTAAAGGCCACCGGATAATGAATAGCAATATCTCCATTGTTTGTTTTTTTTTCTTTTCTTTCCTTTTTTTAAGATTTTGCCGTACAACCTACCTGCGTGGTTCAGTTCTAGGAAGTTTAAGTTCCTTGTTGCTCTCTCAGGAGTATCGCGTCCACAACACCAATTCATATTTTTAAGTGTATCACCCCTCTTTATTTGCACAACACTATGCTTGAGGGCACAATCCCCACTAGAAGCGTAGGTGTTGCAGAAAATTCATTGCCATTAGGTAACTCCTACACAGACAGCACACTGTGCTTACTTTTGTATCTAACTTCCAACGCCTGCCTAATATAACAGGCAACTTCTTTGGTTGGTGATCCTTACTTCCTTAATTCTATGCCCTGGCTGCTCATAAATTTTCTGAATTATTTACAGTTGAATATTTGTTCGTTTATATCATCTGCCTCACTACACAATACACAAAGCCTATCCTTCATTTCATTCCTGTCTGAATATATCATACAATCCTTGCCTTCATTACTTTTACTGGTTCCTTGGTGTTGAGTTCACTATGATCTCTTCTGTCATTACTATTTACAAACCTCAACCTTCTCATTTATACTTTCTTCTCTCCTACTTTTCTTGTTATTTCATTTGTCACTTTACCTTTTATTTCATTCTTGAGCTCTTGCGTTTTATACCTTCGATTTTAAGATCATATTTTCTGCATATTTCTATAAGACTTTTCCCTCAGCATCCCCTATATGGTTACCTTATTTGATCTTCCACAATCTCCTTGACTAATAATCTATTATTATTATTATTATTATTATTATTATTATTATCATTATTATTATTATTAGATAAGCTACAACACTAGTTGAAAAAGCAGGATGCTATAAGCTCAAGGGCTCCAGCAGGGAAAATAGTACAATGAGGAAAGGAAACATAGAATAATGTGCTTTAATACTCTAATCTATTTTCAAATTGAAAGTACGATACCAGAAATTCCTTTAGCCGAATTAGAATCTATTTAAAATTTTTCAAAAATATTCAATGAAAAATCGGCGTCCCCCAAAATGTGTTCATTTTATAATTTATTTCTAAACAAAATTCATGTACAATTTTTCCCCGAAACATTTTCTTCGCTATAAAAAGGTTATTCGATTAAATGCTCGTCTCGTGCTCCTAAATCTAATTAAGTCTTCTCCGATATTTCAATCAAAGGACCTACATATTAAATTTTGCTAAAAGCAGCTTTGCCGGGGTGGAAAGAAGGTTAGCGTCTGATGATGATGGTGATGATAATGATGATGTTAATTTAACATTATTTTCACTACCTTCAGAATAGTTAGAATCGTTTACTGATTCGTGATTATCATTAATTATTAGTACACTAGCACCATCATCATTATCATTACTGTATCATCATCATCCTCATTGTTATTATCATGGTTATCATTATTTTCGTAAGAAAAAATATATTGCCATTCTTATGGAACCAACTTAATCTGTTGTTAATTTGAAAAGAGTCAATTTTAAAATGAATGTAAAAATATGAAAGAAAACAGCATATTGGAAAAGATAATATGATTCAAAATGAAGAATAAACAACGACACATGAAGAATTGTTATCTAATCCTATGCAGGATTAAATCTAACTGGTCTATCGGTATATATACTATAAATCTTTATTTAATTTTCCTGAATTTCTCCTACGCTAGTTCCAGTCAGCACACGTGATACACCAAGGCTATGATAAAGGGAAGGCTTTGCCACAGGCAATGGCTGTGGCAGAGGCAAGGCTGTGGCTGAGGCAATTTTATAACACAGAAAAGGCTGTGACACAGGCAAGGCTATGACACAGGCAAGGTTCTGTCAGAGGCAAGTCTAAGACACAAACAAAGCTGTGACACAGGCAAGGATGTTCTGACAAATGCTAGAATGTTATGACAGAGGCAAATTTATTGATACCGGCAAGGCCATGACACAGGCAAAGCTGTGACACAGGCAAGGCTATGACACAGGCAAGGCTGTGACAAAAGCAGGGCTGTGACACAGGTAAGGCTGTGACACAGGCAAAACTGTGACACATGCAAGACTATGACACATGCAAGGCTATGACACAGGCAAGGCTGTGAATAAGGCAAGAATATGACGCAAGAAAGGCTATGGCATAGGCAATGCTGTGACGCAGGCAATGCTATTACACAGGCAAGGCTAGGACACATGCAAGGCTGTGGCACAGGTAAGGCTTTGGCATATGCAAGGATATTACACAGGCAAGGCTATGGCACAGACAAGGCTGTGATACAGACAAGGCTATGACACTATCAAGGCTGTGGCAAAGGCAAGACTGTGACACAGGTAAGGCAGTGACACAGGCAAGGCTGTGAAAGGAACAAAACACAGACACATGCAAGACTATGACACATGCAAGGCTATAACACAAGCAGGGCTTTGACAAAGCTAAGGATGTGACAAAGGCTGTGGCACAGTCAAGGCTGTGGCACAGGCAAGGCAATTATAAAAACAAGGATGTGACCCATGCAAGGATATTATATACGCAAGGCTGTGACATAGGCAAGGCTGTGGCACAGGTAAGGCTGTTGTAACACAGGCAAGGCTATGACACCGGCTAGGCTATGTCATATGCAAGGCTCTAACACAGGCAAAGTTTTGACAAAGGCAAGGATATGACACAGGCAAGGCTATGGTACAGAAATCTATTACACCGGAAATTTACTGCATAGGCAAGGCTGTGACACCAGCAAGGCTTTAGCATAGGCAAGGCTGTTATGACACAGTCAATGCTAAGACACAGGCAAGGCTATGACACATGCAAGGCTAAGACACAGGCAAGGCTGTGACAAATGCATGGATATGACACAGCCAAGGTCATGACACAGGAAAGGCTGTGGCACAGGCAAAGCTGTGGCACAGGCAAGGCTCTTGTGACAAAGGCAATGCTATGACACACGCTAATCTATGACATATGCAAGGCAGTGACAAAAGGCAAGGTTGTGACACAGTCGAGGCTTTGGCACTGGCAAGGCTATGAACAATGCAAGACTATGACCCATGCAAGGGTATGACACGAAGAAAGGCTGGGACAAAGCAAGGATAGGACAGAGGCAGGGATATGGATATGGCACAAGCAAGGCCATGACACAGGCTGGGCTAATACACAGGCAATGCTGCGACACAAGAGAGTCAGTGGCACAGGCCAGGCTGTTGTGACACAGGCGAGGCAATGATACAGGCAAGGCTAAGACACGGGCAAGGCTGTGAAAAAGGCAAAGATATGACACAGACAAGGTCATGACACAAGCAAGGCTGTGGCACAAGCAAGGCTCTTGTGACAAAGGCAATGCTATGACCCGCGCAAATCCATGACATATGCAAGGCTGTGACAAAAGGCGAGACTATGTCACTGGCAAGACTAGGCCACAGGCAAGGCTGTGACACAGGCAATACTGTAGCACAGGCAACGATATGACACAGGCAAGACTATGACACAGGCAATGCTGTTACACAGGCAAAGCTGCGACAAAGGCAAGGCTATGGCACAAGCTAAGCTATGACATAGGCAAAGCTGTGACACATGTAAGACTATGATACAGGCAAGGCTGTGATAAAGTTAAGGATATGACACAGGCAAGACTATGGCACAAACAAGGCTGTGACACAGGCAAGAATATTACACAGGCAAGGCTGTAGCACAGGTACGACTATAGCACGGGCAAGGCTATAGTAACACATGTAAGGCTATGACACAGGCATGGATGTGCCACAGGCAAGCAATGACACAGGCAAGGCTGTGACACAGGCCCTGCTGTGGCACAGGCAAGGCTGATGTGACACAGGAAAGGCTATGACACAGGCAAAGCTATACACATGCAAGGCTATGACAGAGGCCAAAGTGTGGCAGAGCCAAGGCAATGACACAGGCAAGGCTATGACACGGGCAAGACTATGACACAGGGAAGGCTATGACACGGGCAAGACTATGACACAGGGAAGGCTATGACACAGGCAAGGCTTTGGTATTGACAAAGCTATGACACCTGCAAGGCTATGCCACAGGCAAGGCTGTGACATATGCAAGACTATGACACATGAAAGGCTGTGACAAATATAAGGATACGTCACAGGCAAGGCTATGACACATGCAAGGCTGTGACACAGGCAAGATTATTACACAGGCAAGGCTGTGACACAGGCAAGTATGTGGCACAGGCAAGGCTGTTTGGACACAGGCAAGGCTATGACACATTGATAGCTATGACACATACAAGGCTTTGATACAGGTAAGGCTATGACACAGGCAAGGCTGTGACAGAAGCAAGACTTTGGCAGAGGCAATGCCATGATACAAGCAAGGCTATGATACAGGGTACGCTGTGACACAGGCAAGGCTTTGGCAGAGGGCATGGTATGACACAAGCAAGGCTATGGCAAAGCAAGGCTATGCCACAGGCAAGGATGTAACACAGGCAAGGCTTTGACAATGTCAAGATTATGACACATGCAAGACTGTAACACAGACAAGGTTGAAACACAGTGTAGGCTAATACAGAGACAAGGCAGTGACACAGACATGGCTATGACACAGAAAAGCCTGTGACACAGGCAAAGCTGTGACTCAGTCAAGGTGATGATAAAGGTAAGGCTATGACACAGGTAAGGTTGAGGCTCAAGCAAGGCAGTTACACAGCAAAGTTTTTGACTCACGCAAAGCTGTGACACAGCCAACGTTGTGACTCAGGTAAGACTGTCACATAGGCAAGGCTGTGGCACAGGGAAGGCTATGACACAGGCAAGGCTGTGGCAAAGACAAGGCTATAACACAGGCAAGGCCATGACAAAGGCAAGGCATTGACAAAGGCAAGGTTGTGACACATGTAAGATTATGACACAGGTAAGTCTGTTACACATGCAAGGCGGTGACAGAGGCAAGGCTATGACACAGGTAAGGTTATGACACAGGTGAGGCTGTGACATAGCTAATATTGACTCAGACAAGAATGTGACACAGGTAAGACTTAGGCTCAGGCAAGGCTATAACTTGACACTGACAATGCTGTGGCAAAGGCAAAACCATGACAAAGGGAAAGCTATGACACAGTCAAGGCTATGAAAAAGGCAAGGCTGGGTCATAGGTAAGGCTGTGACACAAGCACAGTTGTGACACAGGCCAGGCTGTGACACAGGCATGGCTTTGACACAGGCATGAGTATGAGACAGGCAAGGCTCTGACACAGGAAAGACTGTGACAGAGGCAAAGTTACAACACACACAAAGCTGTGATACAGTCACGGCTGTGACAGAGAGAAGCTTTGGCACAGGCAAGGGTGTGACATAGGCAAAGCTATCACATAGGCAAGCTACCACAGAGGCAAGGCTATAACACAGGCAATGCTGCAATATAAGCAAGGCTTTGATACAGGTAATGCTTTGACACAGGTAAGGTTGTGACACAGTAATGTTATGACACAAGCAAAACTATGACACAGGCAAGGCTATGACATAGGTAACACTGTGACAAAGGCAAGGCTGTGATACAGGCAAGGCTGTGACACAGACAAGGCCGTTACACAGGTAAGGCTGTGTCAGAGACTAAGCTTAGGAACAGGCAGGGCTATGCCACAGGCAATGCTGTGACACAGGCAAGGCTGTGACACAGGTAAGGATGTGCCATAGGCAATGCTATGGCAAAGGGTAAGGTTGTGACACAGGCAAGGCTTTGATAAAATAAAGGCTGTGACACAAACAACGTTGTGTCACAGGCCACACTGTGACACAGGCAACGCTGTGACACTGGCAATAGTATATATGACACAGGGAAGGCTGTGACACTGGCAAGGCTATTACACAGGCAGGACTTTGGCAAGGGCAAGTCTGTGACACAGGCAAGACTGTTATACAGATAAGGCTATGTTACAGGCAAGGCTAAGATTTAAGCAAGGTTATGACACAGCCAAGGTTATGACACAGGCAAAGCTGTGACAAAGACAAGGCTATGACACTAGCAAGGCTATGAGACAGGCAAGGTTGTGACACAGACAACATTGTGACACAGGTGACTCAGTGACAGAGGTTAGGCGATGACAGAGGCAAAGCTTTGATTCAGGGAAGGCTATGACAGAGATAAGGCAGTGACACAGGCAATGCTGTGACACAGGCAAGACTATGACATATTCAAGGCTCTGACACACGGAACGCTATAACGCAGGCAAAGCTGTGACATAGGCCAGGCTGTGACACAGACAAGGCTATGACACAGGAAAGCCTATGACATAGACAACGCTGTGACACATGCTAGGCTGTGACACAAGGAAATTTCCTGTTGCATTGAGCTTTCGTTTATAAAGGAGATTCCAGTAATAAAATCACTTAGTTGCTTCCATGCTGTCTTTGAGTCATAACCTTCTCTCGGCTCGTCACATTGGTGACCCCAGAAGTCGACTCGCTTTTCCCGCCTTCCACCCGCCCTTGCCCCTCCATAGTTGGTATTATGTGTGACTCTACGGAAGTAAATGCTACGGCTCCCACATTGAAACTTTTGTTATTTGCCAGCAGAGAGTCATTTGCTTGGTTTAAACACGCAGAAGTCCTGTTTTGCATCAAGGGCGTGACAAGCTCAACCACCAAAGAAGATTATGTTCTCGCTTTGATACCCGAGGACACCTTCCCAGAAATATCTGACTAACTTTGTTAACAAGGAGTCACCCCAATAGCGAAGGATGCCCTCAAAACATACCTTATGCAGCAGTTCTCGCTCTCACCAGCCGCCCGTATAGCAAAGCTTTTTCAGCTCTCGCAAACACCATTGGGGGACTAAAGGGGTTCGCTCGCCGTTAGGGAAATGACTAGTCTCGCTCGCTTGCAACCTGCCGCAGACGGCTCTACTCGTGAGGGGAACCTACTTCGTGCCCTTTGGATACGCCGTTTACCCGGACCTGTACGCGCTGCCATACATGATGTCGATAGTTTACCCATAAAGGACTTGATGACCAAAGCCAACGCCCTTATGGACAGCTACTTCAAGACCTCCATCAACGTCTCCACTCCTGACGAAGAGGACGCCTATTCAACGTCAACCGAAGCTGACGTGAATGCCGTAGGACATACACGCCTTCCCTGTGACATGCCAAAGCGGAAACAAAGCCACCCACCACCCACCACTCACTCGCGGCCCAACCAATGACTTTTACAGCCACTTACTACCTCCCATCCGCCGCAGTTTTGCTACTACCACTTTAGATTCGGGGCAACCGCGAAGAAATGTGCCAAGGATTGTCAGTGGCCAAAAAACGTGTAAGTAGGCCATCGCTCGTGGTGGTGGCCTCCCGAGTTTCTAAACTTTTCTTTTTACCTGAGGCAGGCACGGGCGTGGGATTTTTGGTACACACAGGTGCTTGTCGTTTTCTTATGCCAAGGGAACTCTTCAGGACACGACATAGTCTGTCTACGTCTGCCGACGTCCGCTTGGTAGCTGCCAACGGATCTGCGATACCAACCTTTGGTTACGAGAACCTCACATTATTGTTCAAAAACGGTAAATTTAATTGGAAGTTTCTCGTTGCTAATTTCACGTTGCCAATCCTCGGTGGGGATTTCCTCTCTCATTTTTACCTCCTGGTCGATGTCGCCCACTGACGATAGGGCAACTCAGACTCGTATTTGTCGACACCTCTTCAACCCGCCCACTCTAACCTCGCTCTCCACATCAGCTCACACACGAATGCCTACGCCCACCTCCTCAGGTCTTCTCCACAAGTTTTCCGTCCAGAACTTCGCCAAACGTCCACTGCTCCTGCCAAGCACGATATTCATCACCATATCAAGACAACGGTACCCCCACTCTTTGCAAAATTCAGACGAACGATTGGCAGCAGCCAAAAAGATGTTTGCCGAAATGGAGGAAATGGGCCTTTGCCCAAAGGCCTCCAGCTCATGGTCGTCACTCATACACATCGTTCTGAAGAAAGACGGCTCCCTCCATCCGTGTGGGGATTATAGGCACTTGAACATGCAAACAAAACTGGATCACTACCCCCTCCCAAACATTGCTGAAGGGACCTCCTACCTGCACAAAGCGAAGGTTTTCTCTATGTCCGACCTCCTGAAAGGGTATTATCAGGTGCCTATGAACCCAGAAAACATCCTTAAGAATACCATCACTACTCCGTTTGGTACATACCCCTTTAATTACTCCTGCTTTGGCCTTCGTAATGCTGGGGCCGCGTTTCAACGTCTCATGGAAGGCATCTTAGGGGACCTCCCCTTCTGTATATGTTATGTGGACAACATACTTGTGTTTACATCCTCAAAAGAGGAACACCTCCTTCACCTGCATATCGTGCTCGACCGCCTGCATCAAAACGGCCTTGTAGTCTGGTACGACAAGTGTACCTTTGGCGGCAACGAAGTGTCGTTCTTAGGGCACCGCATCATTCCTAAAGGAGTCCATCCCCTCCCTGAGAAGGTACCAGCTGTTCAGGACTTCCCAGCGCCCTCGACCGTCAAAGCTCTGCAGGAATTTTTGGGCATGATCAACTATTATCACCATTTTCGGCCAGCCATTGCCGCCACTCTTGCTCCCCTCTACGGCTCCCTCAAGGGCAAGCCAAAGGACCGGAAATGGGTTCCCTTCAAGAAGCGGCCTTCTGCAATGTAAAAAAGACCCTATCAATCGCTGTGGCTCTCACTTTTCCTATCCCACATGCCCCTCTCCTTCTCTCCACCGATGCCAGCACCGTTGCTATTGGTGCAGTACTCAAGCAGGTGGCCCCACCCATTGGCCTTCTTCAGCATAAAACTATCCAAGACAGAATTCAATTATTCTACCTTCGATTGCAAATTGATGGCTGAGCACTTGGCTGTCTGTCAATTTCGCCATTTCTTAGAAGGTACGCCCTTCGTCATTCGCACAGACCACATGCCTCTGGTGCACGTCTTCACTCGACAGTCTGATGCCTGGTCCGCCCGGCAACGCCGACATCTCTCAGTCGTGGCTGAATACAATTGCACCCTTCAATACGTCACTGGGAAAAGGAATCCCGTTGCCGATGCCCTGTCAAGAAACACGTTGGCTGCCGTTCAACTGGGTTTGGATTACAATGCCCGGGCTGAAGCCCAACGACAGGATCCAGAGTATCAGTCATGTAGGACATCCTGCACATCCCTCCGTTGGGAAGACTTCCCCCTTGAAGACTCCAACACCAACCTCCTCTGTGACGTCAGTACTGGTAGACCACGACCTTGGATTCTTGCTCCCATGCGCCTGCAGGTGTTTTATTTAATTCACGGCCTTTCACATCCCTCGTGCCGTTCTACTACACAGCTACTGAAGACGAAGTTCAATTGGCACGGCATTTCTAAGGATGCTAAGGATTGGGTCCGCGGCCGTACTTCTTGCCAAACTTCTAAAGTATATCGACACACGGATTCGGGAGTGGGCACCTTTCCTCAACCTCAGGGTCGTTTTGCACACATTCATGTCGACGTTGTATGCCCCCTACCCACATCACAAGGACATCGTTACCTGTTTACCGTCATCGACTGCTCCACTCGTTGGCCTGAAGCCATTCCCATGAAAACTGCAACGTCCGCCTCATGTACACCTGCCCTACTCTCAGGATGGATTTTAAGATTTGGTATCCCTGGGCATATTACTTCTGACAGGGGTACCACTTTCACCTCCCAATTGTGGACATTATTAGCGAATCTCCTAGGCATCACCTACATCAGACAATTGCCTACAGCCCCGTTGCCAATGGAATGGTTGAAAGTTTTCATCGCACCCTTTAAGCAGCTTTGATGTCCTGCTGCAAGGATTCCAGCTGGTTTACTCTGCTTTCCTGGGTCCTCCTGGGACTAAGAACCATTCCTCAAGATGCCCTCAACATCTCGGCAGCTGAAATGGTGTATGGCGTCTCGCTGGTCATCCCTGCCGACTTTTTTCCTTCTACAACTTCCTCCAACGATGTTCATGCATACGTCACGACGTGGGATATTTACTCCAGGCCGCCAGACTTACAAGCCCCTAACGAAGCATCACATACCGACAGACTTGCACTCTGCAACGCACGTCTTCCTGCGCAACGACACTAGCAAGCCAACGCTAACGACCCTTACACGGGCCGTTTCCTTGTGATCTGACGCAGTCCAAAAGCCAAGAAGACTGGGTCTTCATTGATCGTCTAAAACCTGCTTACCTCTTGCTAGATGACCCGCCTACAGTTCACCTCTCTAGATCAGGGTGCCCTATTTGACATGTACAGAATGTCATTTTTAGGGGGGGAGCCATGTACCAACCGTGTGTCACATGATCGTACATAGTAACGACATTTTATTTTGTGTATATATTATGATTGTATCTTCGCTCTTCCCTCGCACTAAAAAGAACCTGAATAAACATGCCTGTTTTCTCACCGATAATGGTATCAGTTTGGAACAGGAAATTTCCTGTTGCATTGAGCTTTTGTATATAAAGGAGTGTCCTGTAATAAACTCACTCAGTTGCTTTCATCCTGTCTTTGAGTCATAGCCCTCTCTCTGCTTGTCACACTGGTCTAGCATAGGAGTAAATATTTAATTCCTGTATTTCATTTGTGTATATAAGAGATGTATAGCGAGCTCGATTGGTGAGTTCCAGTCATGTAGGTCTCCATAATATGTGTAAATCACATAAGACTTTCGCCATTCATGTATTTTTTTTTATCTTCAAGAATTATCTTTTTTTTTCACGTATTTTCTTATGAAGTCTTAGATATGCTGTATGATCCATACGATATATGAACTCGAGGGATCACGCAATCTTTATGTTTCCACGTGGTTACAAAGTGCATGAAAGTTTTCGAATTAGATTTACTCTTTTCTTTAATTGTTTCGAGGAGAAGGTAGGGATAATTAAGAGAGAGTTGCCTCGCTATGTTTCTCGGAACCTGTCTGCTACTTGACTAGTTGGCTACT
>NC_090738.1:103025294-103066188 GCF_036898095.1 Palaemon carinicauda
ATAAATTTTCACACTCTCTCATATACACATGGACACAAACCAATATATCAGCCTATCTTAATTTATATACATACATATATATATATATATATATATGTGTGTGTATATATATATATATATATATACACACATATATATATATATATATATGTGTGTGTGTGTGTGGTGTGTGTATATGTATATATATATATATATATATATAAATAAATAAATATATATATATAATTATATATATATATGTATATATATATATATATATATGTATATACAGTACATATATATATATGTGTATATATATATATGTATATATATATATATATATATGTATATATATATATATATATATTTATATATATATATATATATATATATAAAGAACAGTCAGTGATGGCGGAGGAGGATTGGACTGGATTGGTGTTAGGAATTTAGCAAACCTAGAGTATGCTGATAATGCTGGAGATAAATAGAAGAAAGATAGAGATGACGAGAAAGGCGTATACAATGGAAGATTAAATATCATTGGAATGATAAAGGAATAATGGGGTAGAAACATTTAACTCTTTAGGAACTATGATCTTCAATACAGGGTCTTTAGTATTAGAGTTTAGTGAAAGATTGAAAAAATCAAATCAGAAAGCAACGAGGTTAAGTAAAATTGGGAAATCAAATCGCTTGAAATTGCATATAAAAATCAGACTATATATCAGTTCAGTGAGATCGGTGTTACTCTATGGATTTAGTAGATTTGAGGACAAAGCCTTCAAGGGATATTGGAAGGTAAATGAAAAGACAGTATTAGAAATGGAACTATAGGAGATATTACTCGAGTGTCATATATGGATGAGATCATGTTGATGGTTTGGGCAGGCTCTTCGCAATAACCAAGAGAGATTAGTTCACTAAACGTTCAGTTGGGCTCCACAAGGGACTAGAAGAATTGGAAGACCCAGGCCTACAAGGATGAGAACTATGAAGCGCGAAGGAGATGACAAATGGAGAAGTATTGAATTGAAAGCTCGAGATAGAGACGACTGGCAAAATCTAATCAAGGCCCTTTGCGTCAATAGGCGTAGGAGGAAATGTTGATGATGATGATGATATATATACGTATATGTATATGTATATATATATATATATATATATACATATATATATATATATATATGCACGTGTAGAAAACACTAAAGCTCACACGTGTTGAGCCTAAAATGTGTAGTATAGCCGTATAACTAGAAATTTAAAATACTTAATTGTAATTATTATTACTATTTTATATATATATATATATGTATATATATATATATATATATATATATACAGAGAGAGAGAGAGAGAGAGAGAGAGAGAGAGAGAGAGAGAGAACTGTTGTTATGCTGGTAATATAAAGTCCAAGAGTTGAATCTACTATCTCGGTGTGGGAAACAGTAATTCCTCTCTTCCGTTCTCAAAATACCTCCAAGCGCGACTTTGCCTTCTGTCAGTCAATTGGTCTTCTATGTTCCATTCCTCCTTTTCCAAGAAATCTCTCTCCATATTTGCTTGAACCTTATAATCGTCGACGTTGATTTTGACTTCAAAGGCGAAGAGAAAATAACTAGCGTTACATGACACAGAGGAAGAGCTTTTGTTGGCAGTTGTGATTAATTTCTCGTTCATCTCCCGAAGAAAACTGAGCCTATCTGAAAACGGATTTCCAGATGGAGTCATTGTTCAATGAATGAGTCATTCATTCCCGAAGGGGACTAATTTCTTTAGTCCAAGTGGTGGAGGTTGGGGGAATAACATACAGAAGAGTCCCTATGTCCTAAATTTTACATTTAACATCTGGTAAATAGTTATAAGAAAACCATCAAATCTGCAGACCTAACATGAGCGGTTTTGAAATGTTTCGAAAATATTTGTGAAAGTTAATTTTCAAATTAAATATTTACGGCGATATATATGTAGCGTAACATTCATCATTAGAGAAAGAGAAAATTTATTTGGAAAAATGAAGTTCATATTAGTTCACTGGTGCTCTCTGGAGACATGTAAGCTCAGAAGATAATATTCGAAGAATAACACCTTGGTAATACCTAAGAGATAATTAGTTCTTTTATGATTTCTACAGTAAAATTCCATTGTTGGTCACATAAAGCAATTAAATACTATTCAATGGACACTGAAATAGATTGCATATGCCAAGTACCTCTTTCAAATGTTATCAAGGTTATAATTTTAACTTATTCAGTATGTGAAAATAACTTCAAACTATTCACTTCTAATCGGAAATAATTTCTTAAACAAAATTATCAATGTGAAATTAAGATGATAATGCAACCCATCGGAGTACAGAAAAAAACCCCGTGTGGTAAATTTTCTAATCGCTTATAAAAGTATTAAACAGATTGCCTTTCTATCACCCAACATCCCTCTAAAATAGACGAAAAACCAAAACCATATAAGATTTATCTAGGAGCTGAAGGCGAATAGGCTATTAAGATATTTCAGTGACATTTATAACAATACTATAAATTACGATCAAAGGCAGGAAACCCAAACCAATTATTGGTTCCTTGAGACGAAGACATTGACTGAAACTTATAATAATAAAACCGATGGACGTTATGTGGAGAGAGAGAGAGAGAGAGAGAGAGAGAGAGAGAGAGAGAGAGAGAGAGAGACGGAGTGGGGTGTTGAAGTTTCGTAGATAGATAACGACCCTCAACGGTAGAGAAAAAGATATTCATGATAATTACAACATAAATGAAATCTATATTCAATTCATTAACGATTCGGTTCCACCTATGATGTTTTCTCCTGTCGATATCTTATAAGTTTTCGAAGTGATATTTAGAAGGATAGAAAGAGAAGATAATGTAATTGAACATTAAAGTAGTAGCTCCATAAACAGTTGCAAATGCAATTACTCAAATTAATATTATATATATATATATATATATACCTATCTATCGATATATATATATATATATATATATATTTATATATATATATATATATATATATGATAAAACTGAGAATATATGGTAGTATAATATTCCATTTACCAAAGCTACGACTTTAGGTGGCCTCTTTACTACAATGCCCTTGTCGTTGAGACACTACCGCTGGAGAGTTAGGGGGTCGTTGGACTGGCCATATGGTACTACATTAGATCCTTCTCTCTGGTTACGTTTCATTTTCCCTTTGCCTACACATACACCGAATAGTTTAGCCTGTTCTTTACATATTCTTCTCTGTCTTCATACACCTGAGAACAATGAGGTTACCAAATCATTCTTCTTCTCTCAGGAGGTTATCTACTGCACTTTAATTGTTCAATGGTCACTTTCCTCTTGATAAGAAAAGAGGAGACTCTTAAGCTATATAGTAAGCTGCTCTTTTATAAGAAGGACACTGTAAAATTAGACCCTTGTTCTCTAGTCTTGGGCAGTGCCATAGCCTCTATACCATGGCCTTCCACTGTCTTGGGTTAGAGTTCTCTTGCTTGAGGGTACACTCAGGCACACTATTCTATCTAATTTCTCTTCCTCTTGGTTTGTTAAAGTTTTAAAAGCTTATATAGGAGATATTTATTTTAATGTTGTTACTCTTCTTAAGAAATTTTATTTTTCCTTGTTTCCTTTCCTCACTAGGCTATTTTCCTCGTTGGAGCTCCTGGGCCTAAAGCATTCTGCTTTTCAAACTAGGGTTGTAACTTTGCAAGTAATAATAATAATAATAATAATAATAATAATAATAATAATAATAATAATAATAATTGATATGCCAATTTAAGTGTTCTGTGACGGGCCGAGAGAGGAGTTGTGAACTCAAAGGCAGATTGAAAACGACTGAGTTATTTATTAAGGAACACTATTCTTTATATACAAAACCTCAAGGCAACAGGACATGACCTGTTCGAGAGACAGATAATGTTACTGAGCAAAACGGAGACATGATCATTCAGGTTCTTTTTAGTGCGAGGGAAGAGCGCAGATACAAGCATAATATATACAAAATAATTATGTACAATTGTGTGACACACGGTTGGTACAGTTCCTTTTGTAGATGATATAATAACGTTTAACTGGTCATATGCCAGCAATTTCCCTACCCATTCATATATATCTATGGATGATATAATCCAAGATCCGAAGAGTAGGATGCTATTTATACATTCTAATGGAACTCACAAATCACAATCAATGCAAAGGAACCCAAATCAGTTACTGGTTTCTTCTTAAAATAGGTGATGAACGTAACGTGTAGAGAGAGAGAGAGAGAGAGAGAGAGAGAGAGAGAGAGAGAGAGAGAGAGAGAGAGAGAGAGAGACAATCCTCATTTGTAATGAAAGATATATTGATGATAATTACAACCTAAATTAAATTTATATTCTATTTATTACCAGGGGTGTTCCATATATGAGGTCCTCCTGTCAGTGTCTTTAAGTTTTCGTAAAAGTATTCTGAATGATAAGATGGGAAGAGAATATATTTGAAATTTAGGTAAGAAGCTCCATGAACTATGATACAATCTACGCAAACTTATATATATATATATATATATATATATATATATATATATATATATATATATATATATATATATATATATATATATATATATATATATATATGCAAAACTGTAAACATAAGTTCACTTAGTAAACGATTACTTTTATCTCTTCTTCAGTGCAAGGAAGAAGATTTAGATAAAATCTTCTTCGATATATAAAGTGTTTTCAATGAAGTAAATCATGTTACTAATTTTAGCTGAATTAAATCGAAGTATTGTTTCAATTTCCTATTAATGAAACGAATCTTTAAAGATGTCTGAAAGTAAAATATTTACTTGAGAATGAGTTATTAAAAACACCAATGGTTTTCCTGGAAAGTGAATATATACGAAGAATTATTTACCTGGTGAAGAGGGAGATGTGGCTAATATACATATTCTAGTTTCGATTATATTTAACGTCTTTCCGTTGTTTCAAAATTAGATTTGGTTTCCAAAATATAAACAAAAGTATCAGTAAATTACTAGCACACAAAAATTAAGAAATTACTAATAGAGAAAAAGGTAAAGAAGAATAGCATATATCATTCAGATCGGTTATTTTAAGTAGAGTAGTTTTTGAGGCAAAATCTTCATTACAATGCAAAGAGATACACTAAAGTGTCTGTGTGTAATTTTTGGCTATTATAGAATTTAAATAATCATGCTGTAGTAGACGGTCTACCCCTAAAAAATGAGATCGTGAAATATACGATCCAAGACCCAAAGCATAAGATGCTTTTCAAAGATACTAATGAAATTCATAACACTTATATAAATCCCAAGCGAAGTGAGGGAACCCCAAGCAATTATTGGTTCCTTGAGGAGAAGTCGTATTAAAAGGGGAGATTAACAGTATGTGGAGAGAGAGAGAGAGAGAGAGAGAGAGAGAGAGAGAGAGAGAGAGAGAGAGAGAGAGAGAGAGAGAGAGAGAGAGAGAGAGAGAATCCGGACACCGATAATGACCCTTAATTCGAATAAACAAGATGTTGATGATTATTATAACTTAGATGAAAGCTATACTCGATTCACTAACTGATGTAATCCCAGGCCTTTGAATGATAAAATATAATAGGAGATTTTATATGTGCAAAACTCAAGATATAGATTTATTTTCCAATTCAATCATTTTTTTTTCGGGTTGTTCTTTTATTAATAATAATATCTTCAATGATAAAAATAAATTTAATAAGTTTAATAATAATAATTTTAATGATTATGAAAATAATTAAAATTTCAAGCATTTTGATAATAATGAAATATGTTGATGAAATAATTTAAACTAATCATATGCGTTCCTTTTAAGTAGAAAATATAAGCATAATATTATCTAATATCACTCAGCGAAGTATAAAAAAAAAAAAAAACGTCGGGAGAAAGTTGGCTTATTAGGCCGGTTTTACAAGTAATCCAAACTTTTAATTAAAAGTTTTGAGGCTATTTAAAACTATAATACGATTATTTAGTTAATCTATTTTATCGTAAGCATTTTTTTTTCGAAACTATGAAATAAATGATATCGAGAATATTTTATTAGTTGAAGTTCATCTCTTTATAATTACATTCGCCAGATTCGTCGCGAAGGTCATGTTTTGATAGGGGTATATTTTTGTATGTATGTCTATGTGTTTGTGATTCGCATAACTCAAACATTATTGGACCGAATTCCATAATCCAAGGACAATTTGATTAGATTTTAGGAGTGACTGTGTCAAAAATCAACGCCAGGATCACGAATAAGTCAAACACGTCCTTTTTCCATATCATGGCCAATTTCTATCGGATTTGTATGAAACTAGTAATAAAATTCCATGATTAAAATGTGTATCTTATGATATACCACATTATATAGGCGATGGTATGTCCTCTACCAAATACCTGTTCTATTTAATTTTTGTTTTCGGGCTTTTCCATTCATTCAATTGGTTACAGATTTTTTTTTTAATTTTCTCTACATACCTCAAGTTTCTGTGAATTAAATGTAATTTTCATTTGTAAGGCTTCTACCATATTTCTCTTACTTAAAATAATACCTTTTCAAACCTGTTATGTTGTTGTAGATTTTTTTGTGTGATTTAAAAAAAAAAAAAAATTCTTTTCAGAAACATTCAAAAACCTTTATTACCTTCGCAAACTTCGTTCCGGCGAAAGTTATACTTTGATTGGCGTGTATTTTATATGATTCTGCGTGTGTGCGTTTGTTATTTGTATAATTCAAAAACAATTTGACGATACTACAACGTGGGCAAATCTCATCGAATTTGGTAGGATGATTAGCCATGATCTATGGCCAATTTAATTAGATTTCGGGAGAGATGTGCTCAATGTTCAAGTTCATGGTCACAAAAAGGTCAAACACCTTTTTACTACATTTACTACATCGTTGCTAATTTCTATCTGATTCGTATGAAACTAATGCCAAGAGGTGCATAATTCAATTGCCTATTGTGTTATATGGTTTTGCGAAGGTATACCACACACTACCGAGTGTCCATTATAGTTTGTGATTTAATTATCTCTTTACTGATGTCTAGTCTTTTTCCTAATAAACATAATGGTCTTATTACAAACGAATATAGTTGCGTACAGAAATAAGGAAATTTCATCGATTTCAATTTATATAAATTCTCTAACTAGAGTTCCATTTTACTTTTCATTTCAGTCCTCTGTTATAAATTAAAAAAAAAAAATTACGATAAATTTCATTTAATTTACAATTTTCATGTTTATTTATGCGCACCATGAAGGAAGAACATTAGATTAAAATTCAAACGTAATTTCCTGCCATATATCACAGCCGGGTAATTCACGTTGATATCGATAATAATAGGATTTATGACGCTGGGAATAGCAGCCGTTTAATCCCCGATTCATCATGGAGGCTCAACCATCATTTAATACTAAAACAGAAAGGTTTCCTACTGTGTTTGAAGCCGAGAGGAATTTTAACTATTTAAGAGATGGACGTTTGGTTTTGGTGGCAGGGTTGCAGACACCTGCCATACGCGGAATACACACACAGTGGTTCCATTAATATTCATAAAGCATCTCCCTTTCATATTCCAGTGAAGGAGTGGAGAAATGGTTCAAATATACATAATAATAAATCTATTAGATATTTGCTCTCTCTAGCAATGTGAAACTTTCTATAAAGGATGCGTGTATATATATATATATATATATATATATATATATATATATATATATATATATATATATATATATATATATATATATATATATATATATATATATATATATATATATATATATATATTATATATGTATATATATTTTTATAAGCTAAGTTACATATACACAAAAATTTACAATTATATATTCATATATAAAGCATCATATATATATATATATATATATATATATATATATATATATATATATATATATATATATATATATATATATATACATATATAATGTGTGTGTGTTCGTATGTGTATGTATGTGTGTATGATTGTGTGGATAAAAGAATCATCGGAGTAGAGATCTTCTTTCTCTTTTGGAGATGGTATAAGAGCTTAAATGGTCTGGTTTTCTTAGAAAGTTATTTTAGTGAGGTTCCGCAAGCCCCACCCGTTTTCTTGAACATCACAGATTCTCGTACTTATTTATGCTTTTTAAGAGTTGTGCAGTAGTTTGGTATCGACCATAGTGATAGGTTTAGGCTATCTTAATACTTTACCCTTCATTGTATTCAGCTGATCAATCTTTAGCTCACAAGAACGGTAGGACTTGCTTCAATGGAATCTTTCAGACCTGAGATGGTTTGAACTCAGGTTCAAATGTATGAAAAATTTCTTAAATTGCCATCAAGTCATTATACCATGAAAGTGTTAAGCCTCTTTTTCTTCCCCATCGTAGTGCATTAAGTAGGCTACTGAGAATCTTTTCATAACTGCAAAGTAAATAAACAAAATCAGACTTAGAGACTGATCTTATTTAGTTCATCAGTGGCATTGTTCCGTTTAGTGAGAGACTTGAATGGGAGTTACATGTTTTCATTCCCATTCAGAGTATATTATATTGAATAAGACTGCGATCAATATTATACAAAGAATCGTGAAGGGATCATACAATCTTCATAATTGAATGTGATCTCACGATATCCTTGCATTAAGGTCATAATACTGATCTACACCCCTAGAAGAGATAAAACTGCAGCTCCTAAGCTCGAAGAGATAAAACTGCAGCTCCTAAGCTCAATAAAAGAATATAATCATGACTGTCCTAATTATACGGAAAAACTGAACCTTATTGCAGGGCTATAACCACCATGAATTATTTATTTTATGAATAAATAAAAATGCAAATGTTAAATGGGTATTTTCAATCCAACGGTAATATTGACATTGCTATAGATAAAACAGATTCCGATATAGAAGCTTATTGTTACCGAAGGAGATTTCTTAATTATTTTTTTTTCTTCATGTAATGGGAGTTTTCAAATACGTTTTTTGTTCCTAATTGGATGCTATAGTAAGCTCATACAAATATATATATATATATATATATATATATATATATATATATATATATATATATATATATATATATATATATATATATATATATATATATATATATATATATTTGGGCTCAAGCCATGTCGTCCTGATGGAAGTTCCTATAGGGTAGCTTCCTAGGGTATATTACAACTACGGCGATATTCCCAGAGAATTTACCTTAAGGTACCAGAATTCTAACTCCTGGAGCGAATATCCCTCCTGAAAGGGATATCGCAACATATCAGAGGACGTATTCTTGACACGCCACATGGCAATCTGCACCCTGACAGAGATTTCGTCTCGTAGGGGCAATTGGCAAGAAACGAATTCGGGAAAGAAAAAGGGGGAGCCGCTCCCAAGGCTCCTTATCTCCTGTTTCGTAAGCGTGCCTGGCGCCAATCCTGGCGCCATCTGTATTCCTTTTTGCGTAGCTTAACAACTCGGTGTTTTTTCCTGTGTTTCTCGCAATCTTGGATTTATTCTGCTTTTCATGGCTTCTCCGTCTTCGTCGGCCTCTGATAAGTTGGATACCATGTCTTTTATGTATAAATGTAGGCTCTTGGTAAATTTTTGAGTGATTAATAGGTTTAATCTTTGTTACAAGAGCCATAGCCTACCGGAGGCGTCATGGACGCTGTCGCTTGCTAGGTATAAGTTTAGTTAGTCAGAGCGACATCCCCGGTTGTTTTGCTTTAATAAATTTTAGCTATTTAGCATTACATAGGATTTCCTTTCATGCTTAGTATTATTTTGGCGAAGTATTCGCCATTCTGGCCTACGCTAGGCCATGTAGCCTAGTCGTTTGGTCCTAGTACTTCATGCATGATTTTGGTTTTTCCGAGTGTATTAAAATTTTATTGAAGCTTTAGGCTATGTTTTATACATTTAAGATTGTGTGGAATATTTCCAAGATAGTATACGAGTGAGTTTCGGTGATTTAGGTAATCGATTCTCTTGATGCCTAGGCTAAGTTGCTTATGGAGCCTTAGAATATTTTCTCATACTCCCCGGTTGCTTTCTTTTCTTCGGAGAAGGTATGCATTCCCTTTCCCTCTGTTTAAGCCTTGGGCTTATCCCTAAGTGGTTTTTTCCGAATTAATTTTCGATAAAACTATACTGGGGTGTTACTGTACCTTCCTGTTCCAGTAAGTCTTGTTGAAAGAGGAACAGAACAACAGAGTTTTTTAGTCTGAGTCTGTGTTTGTCTGGCTTGGGGTAGAGTCTCCCTCGCTGGCCTGACACAGACAAAGGTGGCTTAGCCTCCTTAGGTCTCTACCAAAGGTTTCTGTGTATATGATTCCTTCTTTTGTGATCTACCAGACTAGTCCTTGTTGCTGTTCTCGGGTAAGGATAAGTTTCTTTCCCTGGGAGTAGCAACACCTTCCATGCTTTGGTGCTCTGGGAGCTGGCAAGTATTGCTGGCCTCCCCCCTTGGATCTCCCTTAGGCTGAGATAAGTTTCTTGGCTGCGGGGGATCCGTCACTAAAGCAATGTTGGTAGGACCCTCTTTTGTCCCTTCCCCCTCTCTCTCGTAATGGCCTAGCCATTACAGTACTGTACGTCGTTCTACATCTGGACCTAGAATAGGTTAGGATGTGGAATTGACTCAGCCCCTTGCTGGCCGGCAAGGGTCTTATATTTTGAGTGCTGCCCGGACCTCCCTTGGTCCCTCATCCATGCCTGCCTGTAGAGCCAGACGGCATTGGTCAGGAAGCCTGAATTAGATTCTCCCCTTCCTTATATGCACTCTTTCGGATTGCCGGGCTTGGAGGTAGTGTACACTCTTATCCCGGCATCCATCCTATTTTTCTTCTAGTGCTGTACCCAACCCGGCTGCCGGCCTATGAGGCCGGCAGCCGGGTGGGTGTAGTCCTCTGGTTCTTTTGCTGCCGGCTAGCATCAGTCCTGTATCTTTGCCGGCTGGCTAATGTCAGCCCTTGTCTGCCGGTCACCAAGAGTGTGGCCGGCAGCTGGGTACTACCTTGTGTAGTTGCCGGCCGGCATTGGCTGTTGCTGGCCGGCACTTACTGCCGGCTGGCACATGCATTTGAACCAGCGTTCTGCCGCCTTATAGCTGTTAAGTAGTATACTTTAAAGCTAGTCATGGTGTGTGCCGGCCGGCACGGCACGGCACGTAACCTCCTATACTGTAAGAAGAAAACTATAGTATGGGTTTTGGTACAGCACTGTGTGTTCTAACACTTTTGTGTTTTCTTGCACAAATCCTTTGCTGTTGCCCTACAGATCGGAAAGTGAGTTCTTTCCTGTCTATTATCCAGGATTTTAAAATCATTGCTTAGGTGTGAGCTCCACCTGTTTCCTCTGGAAACTTTGCATTGGTTATTCCAGAAGAGATTAACCATTTGATTTTATTATCTGGAAGGGTGCAACAATGGGTTGTGAGGGAAACACAAGTGTGTGTCTTTCCTTTCTGAATTGTAATGCTATACTATGCATACCCAGTGATACATAGTTCACTTGATACTCATGGAAATTTCTTCTCTTTACAGGAGGACCTTCCGAAGTGCGGAAATGTTTTCTGCAACATCTGCAGCAAGAATCTCTGCAGACATGAGTTTTGTAGGAGACACGCAGCATGCGCTGTCTCCAAGGATGATCTCCAGTATTGGGACCCTCAGGTATGTACTGTGTGCACTAACCTGATTACTGAGGCCTTTGATTCCCCTAGAATGGCGGAGAGTTAGGGGGTCCTTTGACTGGCCAGACAGTACCATATTGGATCCTTCTCTCTGGTTACGGTTCTTTCCCTTTGCCTACACAGACACCGAATAGTCTGGCCTATTCTTTACAGATTCTCCTCTGTCTTCATACACCTGACAACACTGAGATTACCAAACAATTCTTCTTCACCCAAGGGGTTAACTACGGCAATGTAATTGTTCAGTGGCTACTTTCCTCTTGGTAAGGGTAGAAGAGACTCTTTAGCTATGGTAAGCAGCTCTTCTAGGAGAAGGACACTCCAAAATCAAACCATTATTCTCTAGTCTTGGGTAGTGCTATAGCCTCTGTACCATGGCCTTCCACTGTCTTGGGTTAGAGTTCTCTTGCTTGAGGGTACACTCAGGCACACTGTTGTATCTAGTTTCTCTTTCTCTTGTTTTGTTGAAGTTTTTATTGTTTATATAGGAAATATTTATTTAAATGTTGTTACTATTCTTAAAATATTTTATTTTTCCTTGTTTCCTTTCCTCACTGAGCTATTTTCCCTGTTGGGGCCCCTGGGCTTATAGCATCCTGCTTTTCCAACTAGGGTTGTAGCTTAGCATTTAATAATAATAATAATAATAAGGGGCTTCCAAAAGAACACCTCTGGCCCTTATCTTCCAAGTGAGAAGATGAGGGCGTATCTTTTCCCTAAGGCATCAGCTGATGCTGTGATTCCCCAGCCTCAAGAGGAGATCCCCCAAAGTCAGATCCAGGTGGATGCTGAAGTCGCGGTCGCGATGCAAGACATCCAGATAGATGACAGGATGTCTGACGTGGACGAGCGTTTGGAAGAAGACCTCCTGGCAGAAGGCCAGGATGAAGTTCATGCCCCGGACGTCGTAGAGGAAGAGGTCGACGAGGTGTCGGCTACTCCGGTTCAGATTCCGGAGCCTATCCTTCAACATCGGCCGGTCTCCCAGTAGAGCTGGGACAGGCCCTCTCTTCTATTGTTGGAATGATCCAACAAATGCAGAAGGAGAATCAGGAGAAGGCGGCTGCAATGGAACTGCGGATGCAGAGCCTTGCAGAATCACATGGGCCCCAGAAAAGGCTCAATGTGAAAGACCTTCCCTTGTGCTCAGATGCAAAACCATGTGTCCGGCTGAGGAAGGAACCAGCTTCAAAGGAGGAGCCAGAGCCAAAGGAGGTCATAGTGATGGACCATACTAAGGCTCAAGCTCTGCTTTCATCCTCGTTGAAAGAAAGGGGCTTCTCTAACTCAAAAGTAGCTGCATTGAGCAAGAAGCTCCCTTCCTTTGTGTCCTCTCCTGCTAGAGCCTTCCCCTTTTTACAGAAAGGGTTTGCGGCTGTACTAAAAGCAGTCGAGGCCGACAAGCCTTGCCCCTCCCTGAAGGAGTGTAAACCCTTGTTGCTGGCCCTACCTATGGACCACAAAGACTGGAAGGACGTCCATCTTACGTTCTCAGTTGGGAAGTTGGAGGCTGATATCGCCGGATGTCAGTTCGGCGAGGACCTCCCTAAGCTGTCTTACTTTCTCTTGCAGAGAGAGTTCGAGACAAAAGAAAGACTGGCTGCCTCAATGTCTCTTCAGACTACTCTTGAGACGATGGCAAGTGACCCCCAGGTCCATGAAATGTTCATGGTGGTGGCCAAGACTCATCTGGCCACAGTGACGAAGGACCTTTATGGCTTCGTCAAGGCGAGGAGAGCTTGTAGGGAGTTCATGTTCACCTCGGCTACGGTGAGGCACGAACCAAGGAAACTAATCTCCTCCAACATTTGGGGCAAAGACCTTTTCCCTACCGATTTGGTCAAAGAAGTAGTTGATAAGGCCGCATTGGAAAATAGAAACCTTCTCCAGAAGTGAGGCCTGGCTATCAAAAGAAAGTCTTCCCCGGATGAGGGTCCTCAACCAATGAGGAAGACTATGAGGACTAGGCTACCGTCTCGGCCAGCCAAGCCTTTTAGACAGCAACAGCAACTGCAATTGCTATTGCCTCCAGTGCCCCAGATTGTGGCACAAACCCCGACCACTTTTCAGTGGGTACCCCAGGCCGTGTCGACACAATCCAGGGCATTCACCCCATCGTTCGAACGGCAGTCTACTTCCTTTCGAGCAAAGCCTAGAGAGGCAGCAAGAGGCTCGTCTGGGCGCCCCTCAAGGGGGAGGGGATTCAGGGGTGGTCGTGGTCAGGGAGGCAAGACCTCGGGACGGCAGTCCAAGTGGGATGATACCGGTAGGAGGGAGACTTCTGAAATTTCGGGATCGGTGGACCTTCAATCCCTGGGCCCACAGCCTACTCAAGAATGGACTGGGCTGGAGCTGGTACAGCACTCCACCCACGGGCCTTCGGGTTTTCCAACACTCCACCCCCGTTCTGGAGGAGTACGTTCAAGAACTGTTGGAGAAAAATGTGATCCGAAAGGTGAAGTCCATCAAATTCCAAGGGAGGCTGTTTTGTGTTCCCAAGAAAGACTCGGAAAAGCTCAGAGTCATTCTGGACTTGTCGCCACTCAACAAGTTCATAGTGTATTGCAAATTCAAGATGCTAACACTGCAACACATAAGGACCTTACTGCCCAAGAGGGCATATTCCGTCTCTATAGACTTGTCAGACGCCTATTGGCACATTCCAATCAACCGTCGACTCTCCCCCTACCTAGGGTTCAGGCTACAACGAAGACTATACGCCTTCAGAGCCATGCCATTCGGGCTAAACATAGCCCCAAGGATTTTTACGAAGCTTGCGAGCGTAGCTCTCAAACAATTACGCCTAAAGGGAATTCAGGTGGTAGCCTACCTGGACGACTGGTTGGTGTGGGCAGCATCCGAGACAGAATGCTTGCAAGCTTCCAGTCAAGTGATCTAGTTCCTAGAGTACCTAGGTTTCAAGATCAACAGGAAAAAGTCTCGACTTTCTCCATCTCAAAAGTTCCAGTGCCTGGGAATCCAATGGGACCTTTTGTCACACCGTTTCTCCATCCCGGCGAAGAAAAGGAAGGAGATAGCGGGTTCTGTCAAGAGACTTCTAGATTTCGAAAGGATATCAAGACGCGAACAGGAGAGGGTACTGAGCTCTCACCAGTTTGCTTCGGTGACAGACCCAGTGCTAAGAGCACAGCTAAAGGATGCAACCGGAGTTTGGAGAAGTTATGCATTAAACGTGCAAAGAGATCTGAGAAGACCAGTTCCGCTTCGGCTAAGTACTCTTCTCAGGCCTTGGTCTCAAGCCAGACTTCTAAAGAAGTCGGTTCTTCTTCAGCCACCTCCCCCGTCGGTGACGATTCACTCAGACGCCTCGAAGGAGGGATGGGGAGGTCACTCTCATCGGAGAAAAGTCCAGGGGACTTGGTCCAAGCTATTCAAGACCTTTCACATAAACTTTCTAGAAGCTATGGCAGTGCTCCTTACCTTAAAGAAAGTCTCCCCGCGTCAATCGATCCACATAAGGTTGGTGATGGACAGCGAGGTAGTTGTGAGATGCTTGAATCAACAAGGATCGAGGTCACCACCTCTCAACCTGGTGATGTTGGCCATCTTCCGATTGGTGGAAAAGAAGAAGTGATACCTGTTGGCAGTTCACCTTCAAGGAGTCCGCAATGTGACAGCGGACGCTCTATCCAGGTTCACACCAATAGAGTTGGAATGGTCCTTAGACGCAGGATCATTCTCCTTCATTCTGAATCAAGTCCCAGAAATGCAGATAGACCTCTTTGCGACGAAAGACAACAAGAAGTTGCCCCTGTACGTGTCCCCGTACGAGGACCCCTTAGCGGAAGCAGTGGACGTGATGTCCCTCAACTGGAACAGAGGGCCCAGGATTTATCTGTTCCCTCATCACAACCTTCTGTTGAGGGTCCTCAACAAACTGAGATCCTTCAAGGGGGTAGCGGCAATAGTAGCCCACAAGTGGCCGAACAGCGTGTGGTTCCCCCTGGCATTGGAACTACAGCTAAAGTTTGTACCGCTACCAGATCCAGTTCTGACCCAGCGAGTCCAGAAGTCGACTGTCTGCGCTTCATTACAGAAAATCTGGACCCTGCAGCTCACGATTTTCTCTCCCTAGTGGTGAGAAAGCGTTTCGGGATTTCGAAAGCCAGCATAGACTTCCTAGAGGAATATAAGTGCAAATCTACTAGAAGGCAATATGAGTCATCTTGGAGAAAATGGGTGGCCTTTGTCAAGGCGAAGAATCCGCAGGAGATCTCGACAGACTTCTGCTTATCTTTCTTCATCCACCTCCATGGCCAAGGATTGGCAGCTAACACGATTTTAGCGTGTAAGTCTGCTTTGACAAGACCCATTCTATATGCCTTCCAGGTCGACCTAGGTAACGAGTTCTTTAATAAAGTTCCGAAAGCCTGCGCTAGGCTCAGACCTTCAGCACCTCCAAAGGCCATTTCATGGTCTTTAGACAAAGTTCTTCATTTCGCTTCTCTGTTGAGCAATGAAGAGTGTGCGTTAAAGGATTTGACACAAAAAGTTATTTTCCTATTTGCACTCGCGTCCGGGGCCAGGGTTAGTGAGATTGTAGCCCTCTCGAGAGAGGCAGGTCGTGTTCAGTTCCTGGATGGGGGAGAACTGAACCTGTTTCCGGATCCTACGTTTCTCGCCAAGAATGAGTTACCCACCAACAGGTGGGGTCCCTGGAGAATCTGCCCTCTGAAAGAAGATGCATCTCTATGTCCTGTAGAATGCCTAAAGGTCTATCTTCATAGAACTTCAGACTTCAAGGGTGGTCAACTATTCAGGGGAGAAACATCAGGCTCAAATTTATATCTGAATCAACTCAAAGCGAAAATCACATATTTTATTCGCAGAGCGGATCCTGACAGTACACCCGCAGGTCACGATCCGAGGAAGGTTGCCTCATCCTTAAATTTCTTTAATTGTATGGATTTTGTACATCTCCCTTCATACACTAGCTGGAAGTCTTCCAGAGTGTTCTTTCGCCACTATGCGAAGCAAGTAGAGGAACTAAAGAGTTCTGTGGTAGCAGTGGGTCGCGTCGTTAACCCTACTGTTTAATTCTGCGAGGAACAGTGGTTTTAATTGGGACGATTAATTCCAGGGTGAGTGTGTAGTTACATACTGTACTACAAACTAAGTGAGGGCACTGAGTTGCCCATGTAGACTGTTCCATTTCCAAAGGTGAACCTAGCATAAGTGCAGACATGTGTGCCGAGCGTTTCTAACGCTAATGTCATTGATTTGTAATACAGATTTTTATGACTTTGATACCTCGGTATCTTAAAAGTGGCATTTAATGTTTTTTCCTTCAGATAAACAAGTTCTGTTTACTATCATACTTATGCTTAAAGTTTTGGGTTATCCTCTTCTTATATATATATATATATATATATATATATATATATATATATATATATATATATATATATATATATATATATATATATATATATATATATATATATATATATATATATATATATATATATATATATATATATATATATATATATATATATATATATATATATATATATATATATATATATTTGTGGTTAACCTGTCTGTTTATTGTCTGTCAATGAACTTGTTCTTGAGAACCTTGCGTCTCCTTCACCTGTGTCAATTTATTGGTATAATTGAGCATTCATTCTATGTACCTTATCTGGGATAATTCTAATAGAATTGTTCCTTTATGCAAGCTCTGTCGCATTGTTTATGCTTTCTCTTAACGGGAGGACCCCGTCCCATAAGGGCACGATGGCGGTTTTACTAGTTTCCTCCGATGCGGATATAAACCTTTGTCCAATACAAGTATTGTGCGGATTACTGGTCAATATATAAATTGACGCAGTGGTTCTTTACAAACTATGCTTCACTTAATATAGGGCGAGACCACTATATTAGCTTGCCTGGTATTCATACATAGGTATATGTACTCTTCGAGACTTTTCCAGAGTCTAGTAGGACTCTTCCCTGTAGGGGGCAGGTAGCTCTAACATGGTTTATAGTTAGTTGAAAAGATGTATGACGGTAACATCTTAGGTCTCTAGGTCTAGTCGACCGGGGAAAAATTACCTCCGGGGAGTACGGCACGTTCTGAGAATCCACAGATACAGTAATGCTCTGATATACTTCCATCACTATTTTTGGGTGACATGGCCATGTCGTCCTGATGGACCCGCCCTTGCCTTTCTAAGAAAGGGCTGTAGGACCCCTCCCTACATACAGTATCTGTAGCACCTCGTGTACGCTACAAGGAATACAGATGGCACCAGGATTGGCGCCAGGCACGCTTACGAAACGGGAGATAAGGAGCCTTGGGAGTGGCTCCCCCTTTTTCTTTCCCGAATTCGTTTCTTGCCAATTGCCCCTACGAGACGAAATCTCTGTCAGGGTGCAGATTGCCATGTGGCGTGTCAAGAATACGTCCTCTGATATGTCGTGATTTCCCTTTCAGGAGGGATATTCGCTCCAGGAGTTAAAATTCTGGTACCTTAAGGTAAATTCTCTGGGAATATCGCCGTACTGTAGTTGTAATGTACCCTAGGAAGCTACCCTATAGGAACTTCCATCAGGACGACATGGCCATCTCACCCAAAAATAGATTTTTCGCTTCGCTCAAAATCCGTTATATATACATATGCAAACCCACACATATATTTACGTAGCAATCATGACCGATGGTGAGTGATAAACTTAAAATGTGTAACAGCTACGAAAAGGATAATTGAAAAGAATCTATAGAGATCAATACTTGCAAAAAAGGGATTCCTTGGCGATCAGCTTCTTGATGATGCCTGATATTTAAGAAAAGAGGATTGTACACGAATAAAGAAAAACATAAAGTGGCTTGCGATTAGATTGTGACCTTGGGTACGGGAAATTAAATTGATTCCAAAATATCTCTTTGGGCAGATTAATTATGGCGGATTACTGTCTCAGCCTCCGACAAACAGATTCTATGATTTGAGTTAAGCCAATGGACAGCTAAAACATTAATAACGAACTCCCTAAAGGCAATCATCTTATGATCCTTATTATTATTATTATTATTATTATTATTATTATTATTATTATTATTATTATTATTATTATTTTCAATATTATTATTATTATTATTATTATTATTATTATTGTTGTTGTTGTTGTGGTTGTTTTTGTTATTTTTGTTGTTATTATTAGTATTATCATTATTATTATTATTATTATTATTATTATTATTATCAAAAGGAGGGAATTTACCAGCCTAGATACGTCCCTACCTAGCGTTATGCTGGATGGGAGATCGAGTCCGCTGAAACTTGATAGTTTCTTGTAGTGTCTGCAACTTCACCATCCACGTGAGCTAAGGATGCGGGGTTTGGGGGAGCCTAAAGGTCTACATGCTGAGTCATAAGCATTCATAGCTGGTCCTCTCTGGTCCTAGGTTGGGTGGAAAAGGGGCTTTGGCGCTAATTCATATGGATATATGGTCATCTTCTCGGGCATTGTCCTGTTAGGGCATTGTCACTTTCCGTTGTCTCTGCCATCCGTGAGCGATCTTTAAAATTTTAATCAATCAAGCTCGACTCATCAAGAGCTGACCCGATTAAACTGGGGAAGTAATATGTTATGTATATTAGGTTCAATAAATAAAAAACATAATCTGAATATAAGAGATAGAAATTAAATCATGAGATCAAGATCAGTTATAAATAAAAATTCTAATCTTATATGTAAAACCTTTGCTTCCTAAAAACAGAAATGCTCTTCAGAATCCGATAAAAGGTCAGATAAAATTTTTTTACCAAATTATCAATACATTTGTCTTCACAAAACTTCACAATAGTATAGAATACGTCGTTTGATTAAAATAGTGTCACACTCATTGCACTTGGAAACTGCTCCATGAGGCGTGCACATCAAAAACCTATGTGTCATTTTCTTATGATCAATATGCAGCATCGCTAAAATTACAGGTACTTCATATGAACACTGTTTACCTAAATATTTAAACAGTAATGCTAGCCTGTTTATACGAAAGAAAAAATAAGTAACACATGTAATAATGTAAATTTTATAACATACAATATAGATGCAGAGGTAAAAACATAACTTAGCACTTTAATTTATCTTATGACACAGTAACAATCTGTATCGTATGTCTGTTAAAAAAAAGGAGCATTTGCACCGTTTCGCAGAGGTACCCTTTTAGCTTGGAAAAGTTTCCTAATAGCTGATTGGTTAGAATTATTTTTTTTTCAAACCGGTCAGCTAGTAGGAAACATTTCCGAGCTAAAAGGTCACCCTTGCGAGATGGTACAAATACGCATCATTAAAAAAAATAAGTATAGTAACAATTCTTTCAGCGAAAAAACTGTTTGGATATGTTTCCATTATATCTACGAAGAAAGTAAAGATACAAAAATCAAATAACTCAGAGCAAAACATCGCTTTTCACTCAAAAGATTTGCGAAACCAAAGTCTGTTTACACATATCGTATAAAGGCTGACAAAATATATGAAGCATCATAATTATCTTTTTTGAGTTTAAAGGTTTAAAGGTCGCTCATGAATGTCCGGATTGAGGGACAGGACAATGCCTAATATATACATATAAGTACCTTAGCCTCTTCTCTTTCAAGCTAGAACCATGGAGGCTAGGCAATGGCTGCTTATGACCCAGCAGGAAGACCTATACGCTCCGCTAATCCTCGATCCTTCGTTCATAAGGATGGTGATGTTGCAAACATTAGAAAAATCTATAAAGTTGAATAGGGGGTTGGAATCCCATAAAAGAGATTGCCAGGCAGAGTCGTTTCAAATATGTCACAAGAGCCCTTGGGAGTTAAATCAACCTATTCAATAAAAATTCTAGATGTAATTAAGTCTTTGTGGTGGCTGTTTGTGATCTTGATAAAGCTATTTATTGAAACGGGTGAACTCTTATCTTTGGAATTCAAGTATTTTTTTAGAAGTACACCGAGGTATAGACGACATTCGTGAAGGATATATTTTCATATATGATATATTTCTAGGTCTTACACATAAGCCCTGCGTACATAGCTTTAAAATTTTGAAGATTATTCGGTATATATATATATATATATATATATATATATATATATATATATATATATATATATATATATATATATATATATATATATATATATATATATATATATATATATATATATATATATATATATATATATATATATAATGACAAATCGCTGGAACGTGCGATGTCTCAAGATGACAGCAGGCCGGGAGGAAAAAAGGAAACGAAGATTGGACAAGCGCTTTCGTGTTATTATTACACCTCTTCACGGTCTTATGGTTTAAAAATACAATTAGAATACAAAGAAACCTCTGTGATGACGTAAAACAGAAAAAATGAGCAAATTACAAATTACTTAAAAGCTAGTTGTTTAAAAATGTTGTTTACAAGAAATTCATCCAGTTTGTACATACCTGAACTGGTGTTAAGCAGATCTTCGAAATTTTTCTTAATTAAAACTGTTTCAATGATATTTCTTTTAACAAAATCTTTGCAAAATATAAGTTCTTTAGCAGCTTTCCAATTAATAGCGTGGTTGCACTCATTCATATGCTAAAAAAGACTGCTGGCAATGTTTCCTGTTCTTACATTATATTTATGCTGTTTTAATCGAGTTTCTAGTGCTTTGCCACTTTGACCGATATATCGTTTATTACACTGATTGCATGGAATTTCGTATATACATCCGTTAATCTGTTTTGGGGAATTTTTTTATCAATACATTCTTGAGTGTGTTGTTTCTAAAAATTACATTAATTCCAAAAGGTTTTAAAATTCCAGGTAGAAGTACAAACTGTTTGAAAAAAGGTAAAACAAGAGGTTATTCACATTAAAATCATCGTTGTTAACAAAGCCATAAAAAGTTTTCTTTGCCTTTTGACAGGCTTTGTTTATGAAATGTGATGGGTACTTTAAAATAGATGCTATTTCATGAATTTTCCCAAGCTCAGCTTCAAGGAGATCAGGGCAACTTACCCGCAGTGCCCGTAAAAACATGGATGAAAAACCATGATTTTGGTTGATGGGTGATGATTAGAATAAAAATGAATGTACGAATTAACATTCGTGAGTTTTCTATATACAGTAAATTTAAAAGACCTTTCTTGTCTAAATACTAGAACATCTAAAAAGGGAAGCTTGTTATCGAGTTCTATCTCCAATGAAAACTCAATAGATGGTACCAGAGTGTTTAAGGCTGTTAGAAAAGCTTTTTCATCCTTATCAATGGGCCAAGCACAAAAAATATCATCAACATATCTGACCCAGAAGATACCTGCAGGTAGAATCCTAGGTAGGTACTTGGTCTCAACAAATTCCATGTAAATATTGCTTAACAAAGGAGAGAGAGGATTGCCCATTGCCATACCAAATTTCTGTTCAAAGAATTCACCATTAAAAGTAAACCTACAGCCTTTTATGCACAATTTTAAAAGTTTAAGAATAGAGTTCGTATCCACAGTAAATGTATGTTTGACGAGTTCGTCTTTAAAAAACTCTAACAATTCATCCACAGGAACTTTCGTAAAAAGTGATTTTACATCAAAGCTTATTAACTTAGAATTATAGTTAAAATCAAACCTCCTTAACCTAAAAATAAAATCTTCATTATTTTTCACAGAGCATCCCTTCACCTCATTTGGAGAAATATTCCCAGCTTTGATGCCTCTTGTGACGACGTTTTTATCCTGTTTACTACGAGCACACCGTGTTAAACTACAACATCGCTTTTTAAGAACCTGTATGGAAGAGCACGTGATTCCGAGGTCATTGACGAATAGGAGGTTGAACCGATTGTCCTCCGTCCCCTTCAAGGATTACCACTGCCTTATACTCAAGAAACATATAGAACTAGCAAAGATCGAGGAGACAGCTGCTTTTCAAGAATCACGAGAGAGAAAACGAATTTTGTTAAATGCAATACCAGAAAACTTTGTAAATGTTGTTTTTGATTTTTGTTATAATAAATTTAGATCACATATTAAAAAGACGGAAAGGAAGCATAGACATAAAATAAATAGACTAATACAACATAGCAAATGGACAACTAATGCAAATAATGACTTCATTTGCAACATTTCCGACAAACCCTTAGATAACACCACATTAGCTGCTTTAGGTTACGGTATAAATTTCTCTGTCAAAGAAAATGTGGATTGGATTGAAATTGGAAATGGTTTTTGTAAACTTGAAAAATATAATAACATCCCTATAGATAAGATTAACATATGTAAGGGTATTGTATATGGTATTGCTAGTTGTGCTGAACCCTCTAATATCCCAAAGAGGTTCCTGATATCTTATGAAAAACTTAAGAGAGATAAGGATCTACACAAAACTAAAGCAGACAAATCAAATTCCTTACTTATAATGAACAAAATTGATTACGATAACAAAATGTACGAGTTACTAAATGATCAACAGACCTATATAAAATTACGTAACAGTCCATTAGATAGAGACAATGCTTCATTTAACAAAACTATTAAGAGTGTACTTTCTAATCATAAGCAGTTGATACCCAAATTCATCACAACGTGTCCCTCGCTACCATATTTATATGGCGTAATCAAAACTCACAAAGAAAACTTTCCTGCTAGACCCATCATAAGTTCCGTGGGATCTTGTTCTTACAAACTATCTAAATGGCTGGTAAATGAGCTGTCACATATTCTTGGGACTATATCGGGATGCTCTGTGAAAAATAATGAAGATTTTATTTTTAGGTTAAGGAGGTTTGATTTTAACTATAATTTTAAGTTAATAAGCTTTGATGTAAAATCACTTTTTACGAAAGTTCTTGTGGATGAATTGTTAGAGTTTTTTAGAGACGAACTCGTCAAACATACGTTTACTGTGGATACGAACTCTATTCTTAAACTTTTAAAATTGTGCATAAAAGGCTGTAGGTTTACTTTTAATGGTGAATTCTTTGAACGGAAATTTGGTATGGCAATGGGCAAT
Organism: Palaemon carinicauda; assembly: GCF_036898095.1. Classification (NCBI taxonomy): domain Eukaryota; kingdom Metazoa; phylum Arthropoda; class Malacostraca; order Decapoda; family Palaemonidae; genus Palaemon; species Palaemon carinicauda. The sequence continues at coordinate 103,049,023 of NC_090738.1, forward strand.
CCTCTCTCTCCTTTGTTAAGCAATATTTACATGGAATTTTTTGAGACCAAGTACCTACCTAGGATTCTACCTGCAGGTATCTTCTGGGTCAGATATGTTGATGATATTTTTTGTGCTTGGCCCATTGATAAGGATGAAAAAGCTTTTCTAACAGCCTTAAACACTCTGGTACCATCTATTGAGTTTTATTGGAGATAGAACTCGATAACAAGCTTCCCTTTTTAGATGTTCTAGTATTTAGACAAGAAAGGTCTTTTAAATTTACTGTATATAGAAAACTCACGAATGTTAATTCGTACATTCATTTTTATTCTAATCATCACCCATCAACCAAAATGATGGTTTTTTCATCCATGTTTTTACGGGCACTGCGGGTAAGTTTCCCTGATCTCCTTGAAGCTGAGCTTGGGAAAATTCATGAAATAGCATCTATTTTAAAGTACCCATCACATTTCATAAACAAAACCTGTCAAAACGCAAAGAAAACTTTTTATGGCTTTGTTAACAACGATGATTTTAATGTGAATAACCTCCTTGTTTTACCTTTTTTCAAACAGTTTGTACCTCTACCTGGAATTTTAAAACCTTTTGGAATTAATGTAATTTTTAGAAACAACACACTCAAGAATGTATTGATAAAAAATTCCCCAAAACAGATTAACGGATGTATATACGAAATTCCATGCAATCAGTGTAATAAACGATATATCGGTCAAAGTGGCAAAGCACTAGAAACTCGATTAAAACAGCATAAATATAATGTAAGAACAGGAAACATTGCCAGCAGTCTTTTTCAGCATATGAATGAGTGCAACCACGCTATTAATTGGAAAGCTGCTAAAGAACTTATATTTTGCAAAGATTTTGTTAAAAGAAATATCATTGAAACAGTTTTAATTAAGAAAAATTTCGAAGATCTGCTTAACACCAGTTCAGGTATGTACAAACTGGATGAATTTCTTGTAAACAACATTTTTAAACAACTAGCTTTTAAGTAATTTGTAATTTGCTCATTTTTTCTGTTTTACGTCATCACAGAGGTTTCTTTGTATTCTAATTGTATTTTTAAACCATAAGACCGTGAAGAGGTGTAATAATAACACGAAAGCGCTTGTCCAATCTTCGTTTCCTTTTTTCCTCCCGGCCTGCTGTCATATATATATATATATATATATATATATATATATATATATATATATATATATATATATATATATATATATATATATATGAATATATATATGAATATATATATGAATATATATATGAATATATATATGAATATATATGAATATATATGAATAATATGAATATATATATATATATATATATATATATATATATATATATATATATATATATATATATATATATATATATATATATATATATATATAAATATTCATATATATATATATATATAGATATATTCATATATATATATATATATATATATATATATATATATATATATATATATATATATATATATATATATATATATATATATATATATATATATATATATATATATATATATATATATATATATATATATATATATATATATATATATATATATATATATATGTAATGATTAGAATAGTAATATTACATGTTTAAAACAAATGACGTAATATGTCATGTTGGTTGGAAGAGCTGACCGTGAGATTTGCTATGGTCAACTCAAATTGTATACAGGATGTAAGATGCTAAGTTGTCATTCTTTCTTAGTGTCAACACATTGTCTCTTCGTGTGAAAGTTTGTGACGTCACCGGATGCAGGTGTCTTCCGATTCCGTCACTTAGCCAAATTAAAGCAAGTGTACGGTATTTGGGATATCAGTAATTTGTTCAGTTCATATCAAAACTTCACCAGAATTGGTCATGTGGACCAACACAGCTTCCTCCAGTGATGGAGATGTTTAACTCAGTTGTTATTCACAATAAAACTTAAAAACTACTAAAATGTGTTCAGTAAACCATTCAAATACATCTGAAAACAACTCATACTCAAATGTGTGCTTAAGACAGTAGCACACCAATAAATGGTGGCAGCGATTAAACTCAAAGACAGCGATTAAACTCAAAGACAGCGGTTAAACTCTAAGAATTAGAGAAATATCTTCAAGACTTCAAAATAAATAGCTGTAAAACCAGAGATATATCTTCAAGACTTCAACATAAAAGCTGTGAAACCAGAGAATGATCTTCAAGACTTCAAAATAAAACTATCTACAAGAATCTACAATTTTGACTAAGTCCAACGAAAATGCTAACACCAACATATGTTAGTATACAAATAGAATCTTCAATCAACATCCTAGGAAACCCAAGGACTGGCATTCAACTATTGCAAAACATATCCAGGAAGACCTACATTCTACAAGAAACTAGAACGAGACATCGCTAACAAAACATCAAGAGAGAGAGAGAGAGAGACGACTCGACTTCATATATAAGCTAAGTACAGAGATTTTGTATTCATTTCAGTTTGTGCAGTGAAGTGTAGTTATCACAAGTCGTTAGTCAATTATTACTGGGGTGAGTGAATTCCTAAACTTTGTTATAAGAAACTCCGAATTCTCATTTAGAATTTTTCTTTCTTTGTGCTAATTCCTTTTTCTTTCATAAACTCTTGGGGGGAAATGTATTGGGATTAGTAACATTGTTGGGGGAATTTTATTATACATATGCGTTTACGCAGTGGGCGTCTGTACTCATATAGATATTTTGATAGGATTGAAAGGGGTCAAAGAGATAGAAAAAAAAAAGAATACAGCAGTCATGGCTTCTCCTGTCAGCCCTACCCCTGGACCTAGTGGTGTAGGCCAGGCTAATCCTCCTCCAATTGTGACGCTTGTAAATGCCAGGTCAGCAATCCTTCCTTTTCAAGGCCGTGTCAACGGGTTCTTGCCACAAAATGTGGAGTCATGGATTTCATCCGTTGATGCCCATTTAAATGCCAAACAAATCGTAGATCCTTTTGTACAATTACAAGAAGCTAAAAGTTTTATAGATTTTTCTAAGGGGGATGCGAGTGCGTATTTAAGAGGTGTTTCATTTCAGGAAGCAGTTACTTGGGATGATTTCAAAGTTAGGTTACGCGCGATCTATGGGGGTGAGGAAGCTTTGGATGTAGTGTTAACGTTACGAAATACACTTAATCAAGCCACTATGAATCGGCTTAATGTTGTTGAGAGAGCAGCTCTCATAGCTGATAGGCTTAACGAATATCAGGACATTTTAGGTAATTCCACTTGGGTTACTAACGATAATATCTCCGTGAAAGATTTTTTACGATTAATGTATTTAACTTGCATGACACTTATGTTGCCTGAAGCTTTAGTGCGGTGCTTTGATAAGAAGTTAATGCCTGCAAGTACGGAATTGGATGTCTATAAACAGATAAAGAAGCACATGTCCAAGTGTCCAGATCTCGATCCCGTGTTAACTCAAGTTTTTGCTAAGAATGAAACAAAACCACAAACAGTGAACGTAATTAATAATCCAGTAGCGGGAGTGACGTGTTACAACTGCAAACGTCAAGGTCACATAAGCGCAGACTGTAGAACGAAATTTTGTTCAGTTCACAACACAGGATCACATTCTTATAGTCAATGTTACGCGCGTAAGACACAACAATATCCTAGAAATACACAGTCAATTCCACAGTCAGTTCCATATGGAAATAAAAAGAAAAATCCTCATTTTAACAATAAGAAGAAACAACAAAATGTCAATGCAGTTCAGAGTCCGAAACAAACAAACCCTTCTTCAAATATCGCTGAGCCTGGGCCGTCAAACCAGACCTCGCAAAGTCAGCCTGATTTTCAGAATGTGCAGAGCAAAGCAAATACCACATAGTTAACTCTAGAGGGGAAGAGAGTGATGTTGGGTCAAGGTCATTTATGTCAACATCAATAGTATTGAATAATCAATTTAATGTTTTATCAGATAATTGTGAGACAATAGATTTTCCTATGAAACACACGGCCGAATTAAGTAAAACAGTGCATACTCCCGTAGATTTGCAACGAATTCATACAATAATAAGCCAAAATGAGTTACGGCCAACCTTATATGCTGTAAATTTAGAACACAAATCCTTTACGTTATTTTTTGACTCTGGTAGTCCACGTAATATTATGGATTTGAAGACGCATCATTTGTTGTTTTCGAACTTTCCGATTGAAAAATCAGGAATCAGACTTTCAGGTATAGGAAATAATGAATTAAACGTCATAGGCATAACTCATATTCAGTTCAGAGTCGGTAATCGCACGTTTGCCGATACATTTGTTGTTGTGAAAAACATTAATATGTATCCAGCTGTAATTATAGGATACCCATCTATGGGAAATCAAAACATTATCTTAGCTCCTGCAAAGCACGGCGTGTATATCAAAGGGAAATTCTATAAGTCTTCTAATACTTTAAAGTCAGTTTTGGATAAAAAGGAGACGACAAATGTAACCGTAACGTACGTTGAAGAACCAATAACTTGTCTCACTAATAAAGAAATAATATACGCGACCCAGCAGAATTCTCGTTCACCCGTAATATCATCTTGCACGCAATATATCGAACCAAACATACCTTCGAATTTAATAGTGCAAATAAAGAAAACACTACCGGGATCTGAAATATTAATCCTTTCCGATACTTTGAAAACCAACGGATTGTCTGTCACACAAGCTATTTATACAGTAGGCTCACATCAGCAATGTAATATCGAAGTCTGTAATCATTTAAATAACACTTTAGTAATTCACAAAAATCAACATATCTTGGATGTAGAAGTTTATAAACATCGTATTCTTACCGTTGCTGAAATCAATCACTCTCAATCAGTTGCGGATGAATCCCTTTTACGATCTATTAAAAATAAAATCAGTAAGGACATTCAAGACGAAGAAATTCAGCAGAAAATTTTTGAACTTTTAAATAAATATACAGATGTCTTTTCCACTACGGATGGATCCTTAGGGAAAACAGATGTGATCGAGCATCAAATAAGGTTAAAAGACAAACAGAAAATTATATATGTACCCTCGTACAGACTCCCTATGAAATTCCAGAATGAAATAAATGATGAAGTAGGTAAAATGTTAGAGGAAGGAGTCATTAGAAAATCAAATAGCCCTTATAATTTTCCTTTAATAGTTGTACCGAAAAAAGATCGAACATGGCGTATCTGCGTCGACTTTCGTCGTCTAAACGAGGAAACGATCCCTGATCGATTCCCAGTGCCATGTACTGACGATATTTTGTCTTTGTTAGGTCAGAATAAATATTTTACCAGTTTGGACTTACTTAAAGGCTTTCACCAGATATCATTAGAAGAAGATAGTATCCCATACACAGCCTTCAGCACAGCCAGGGGACATTATGAATTTTTACGGATGCCTTTTGGTTTACGTTGTGCTCCTATAACATTTACAAGAATGATTAACATAGTGTTTGGAGACTTGTTAGGGGATATATTGCATGCCTATATGGATGATCTTGTAATCTTTTCCAACACCTTAGAGGAACATCTACGTAAGTTAGAACTAGTACTACAGAGATTAAGACAACATAACTTAAGGGTAAAGATTAGTAAGTGTGAATTTTTCAAAACAGAATTGATATATTTGGGTTTCATGGTGTCAAGCCAAGGCCTTAAAGTAGTCCATGATAAGGTGTCGGCTATACGTAATTTTCCCATACCTACTAATGTCAAGGGAATACAGCAATTTCTGGGTTGTAGTGTATATTACAGGCGTTTTATACGCAACTATTCAATAATAGCCGCTCCTTTAACTGATCTTACGAAGAAGGGCGTAGATTTCATATGGTCTGAGCAACATCAACAGGCGTTTAATACTTTGAAAGATGAACTGTGTAGTTCTCCTATCTTAAAATTTCCTGACTTCGGTAAGGAATTCTTCATTGCAACAGACGCCTCAGACTTAGGAGTAGGAGGGGTATTGCTTCAGCAATATGATAAACAGTTTTTCCCGATAGCTTTCTATTCTCGAAAATTGAGAACTTCCGAAAGTAAGTATGCAGTAATAGACAAGGAAGGACTAGCTATTGTTAATTCGCTAGTGCATTTTAAGTTCATAATTTACGGTTATCCCGTTAAGGTTCTTACTGACCATAAACCACTAACAGAGTTCTTTAAAGGCTTCAATCACAGCCCTAAACGAACTCGGTGGCATTTAATCATTCAAGATTTTGGCGCAAGAATCGGGTATTTACCTGGGAAAGCAAATATCATTGCGGATGCATTATCACGCAACCCCGTGTCATCTTGTACGGAGTCTTTAGCTGAATTAATAGATATATCAACATCCATGCCTATTGTAAAAACAATATCTGAACAAGAAGATTTAGGCTGGAGTGCTGAATTGTTACAGACTGAGCAAAGAAAAGATCAGAAAATAGAAACAATTATAAATGCTTTGAAAGGCAATCATAAAGAAAAAGAATATATAAAGTATAAGCAGCAGAATTATGTAATCAAAGATAATATTCTGTGTAGGACTGTGACAAGGAAAACCCGCAATACACCACATGTAACTAACGACCAGGTAGTAGTACCAAACTCACTTGTTTCCACTGTCCTGAATTGGTTGCATTCAAATCCATTACATGGACACCCTGGGTTCTCATTAATGTCACAGAAAGCCAAATCATTGTTTTATTGGCATACAATGCTTACAGATATAAAAAGACACATAGCTAATTGTCGCACATGTCAGGAAAACAAAGGGCATACGAAAACACCTGTTAGCTTAGGAGCTTATCCTGTTCCCAATCAACCCTTTGAAAGAATACATTTAGATTTGTTAACAGGATTTTACGAGTCAGACAGAGGGAATAAGCACCTCTTAGTGATTATAGATGCTTTAACTCGATATACAGAACTAATAGCGCTTAAAACTAAAACTGCGATTGAATGCGCTAGGAAGTTTTACGAGTGTTACATTTGTAAACATGGAATTCCACACATGATAATCTCAGACTCGGGTGGTGAATTTAATAATCACTTTCTTATCTCATTGTGTGAATTCCTCAACATAAAGAAGGTTAATACCATGATATATCACCCAGAGTCGAATGGGCTAGTGGAAAGAGTAAATAGGAAGATATTAAATATATTGAGGGTAACACTAGGGGGATCAGACCCCAACTGGGATATTGCAATACCGGCGGCACTGAGTACTCTGAATCATTCATATCATATATCAATTAAAATGTCATCGCATGAAGCATTGTATGGTACCCCAGTTAGAACACCTTTCCATGTATTAACGCCTACAACTAATCTATCAAATCCTTTAAAAGAATGTATAAATGCAAGTATAAGTCGATATGATATCCTTCGAAAGAATTTAGAAGAATCACAAATCATAATGAAAAGGAATCATGATAAAATAGCGAAACCAACTAAAACATATACCGTGGGTGATAACATCTATATTCAAATCAATGTCAGAAAAGGGCTCAACTATAAACTAACACCTAAGTTTGAAGGCCCATTTAACATTTTGGAAACATTAACGGCCAATAGGTTTAGAATTCAAAACGTAGCCCAACCCACGGATGAGAGAATAGTACCATTGTCTCACATAAGAAATTAAAAAGAAGTGAGGAAAAATTTTAATTTTTGTAACTAAAAAGTTTTCTTTTTAATACAGGAGTAATTACATATATTTTTTCTCGTCACAGGTTTCCAAGATGAATTTTTTGTTGTTGGGAGTGATATTGTTCGCTCAGACATTTTTTTCGTATGGGATGAGTTCTAAGACTAAGAATATATATTTTAAATATGGCAATATAGTTGAAAGACAAGAAGACATTTTTATTACATCAACCAACGTAATTGTCGAAGTGCATATGCAAGCAATTTTTCTTCAAGAGAATGATGTCACTAGCTTAAGAACCGCCATTTCAAGGTTTTCTGCATCATTGGATGAGTTGCATAGGAGACATTTTCATTTGACTACTAAGAGTTTGCTTGGATCAACATTAAAAGTTGCAGAGATGCTATCTGATGACTTGAAAAATAAGACTGGAGAGACAGGATCTTTGGCTTATGACCTTTTGATGTGGACTGTAGGACACGAACAAAAAGAAAGACGGAATCCGTTCATTTATGCTGCATTAAGCATCTTTGGGTCTGTTGCAAGTTTAGGTTTAGGACTTTCCAATCGTCTTAAAATTAGTAATCAAAATAAGAAAATTGAGTTCTTGACTCATAAAGATGAATTGATTATGTCAGAACTAAGGGATCAGTTAGCTTCAATCAATAAAATTATGGATTTGTTAAATGAACATTCAGATAATATCGTTCAAATTATGGAAGTACAGGATTTGTTAGCAACATTAACGTATTATGATTCAAAGATAGATCACATACATAACAGAATTGCACATTTCATTGAGAAATCCAAGGATTATGTAGAAGCTATCACGTTAGCAACTAAAGGTGTATTGTCGCCCCATTTGTTGCCTATACGTTACTTAAAATTAGTTCTGGAGAACACTAGGGATAAACTAGGCTATGTTCCTTTGTTAGACGAACATAGGTTAGAATTTTATTACAGCCTAATTACAGTAAACGTAGATAATAACAAGGTTAGGATTACAATTCCCTTTGATTCTTCTGATGCCTGGCAATCTTACAGGATATCACCATTTCCGACTTTCATGACGAATCACTCAAATCCAGTAATATCCAGTTTGACAGGACACGTATTGATTTCCCCAGACAAGGAAACATATACGGTCATTAAAGACTTAAATCAATTAACTCACTGTTCAGACGCAATGGATAGAAAAATATGTACAGCTGACTCATTTGAATTCCGTAAAAACTTGATGGATTCATGCGAGTTAGGTATAGTGCTAGACGGTGCTCTCTCCCATACAAGTGAAAATTGTCTGGATAAGCTTTATCCCTTTGACAATAAAGAATTCAATTGCAGACTAAATAATGGCTCGTGGATACGATACGACAAGGACGGCTTCAATGTATCATGCCCTGACGGATCCACATCCTTCAACCACATCTTCGTCGCAGCAGATGGCTGTATCGGGACTTCCCCGAATTCCATGGTGACTGGCCTACGGACAATCATCAGAGAACGTGCTTACTTCGCGAACTTCACGTGGACCTCTACAACGCCCGCACTTCCTCTCCCCTATAAAGGAAGTGTGGCGAAACGCTTAATGAAACTTACCGAAAAGGACCACCTGTCGCCGACTTACAAAGAGATTCTTCACCCTATATTACTAGCAGGTTTATTTGTAACGGCGTTAATTTTTATCGCCGTGAACATCCTTGTTTGGCGTAGGTTACGGCACAGCAAGCAGCTACAAAGGAACGAGTTGAATAGCCCTGACAATACCCCTTACCTGATCCAGTTCAAAGCTGTATGAGTGGCCACCTCATTCGCTAAGGGAGTAATTTGTCAGGATGATGTTTGTATGAAAAGCTGATTAGTACGCTAGTAATATGTAATTAAAGAAATTCTCTACATTTGCATTGTTAAAAATACATTTAAAATAACATTTAAAAAAATAAATAAAATAAAAAAGGATATAAATCATTTTTTTCTCTCGGCATCTAATAAAAATATATAAGCCGGAATGTTAAAAAAGAAAAGAGAAAAAAAAAAAAAGAAAAAAATATAAGATATATAACAGAATCTATGGGCATCTAATAAAATGTATCAGCCCTATATATAAATATATATATATATATGTACGAAACCGTGGTACGTGTACGTACCAGGAATTCGTATTTGTGCACTAAAATTGAGTATCTTGTTTCTGACAAAGGTAGCAATTATTCTTTATCAAGTTACCGAATCATTTGTAAGTCAGAATTTGTTTTGTTTTTTGGTACCATGTAATCATTTGCTAGCAATGTACCATATATATGATCTTGGTTTTATCATGCATTTTTCTTTTTGCTTTGGTAATATCTTTTTTGTATGCATTATTGTTATTAATTTTGATGTGCCTATTTGGACATTCGTCCTCAGTTGGATATAGCTAGTTTTGAACAATGAATGATACGTATGTCCAGTCACACCTAATAACCATGTTTCGGCTTGTTGTTAAATTTTTGTAAAAAAAAAAATTGAGATAGCTGGCCGAGCTTATGTAATGATTAGAATAGTAATATTACATGTTTAAAACAAATGACGTAATATGTCATGTTGGTTGGAAGAGCTGACCGTGAGATTTGCTATGGTCAACTCAAATTGTATACAGGATGTAAGATGCTAAGTTGTCATTCTTTCTTAGTGTCAACACATTGTCTCTTCGTGTGAAAGTTTGTGACGTCACCGGATGCAGGTGTCTTCCGATTCCGTCACTTAGCCAAATTAAAGCAAGTGTACGGTATTTGGGATATCAGTAATTTGTTCAGTTCATATCAAAACTTCACCAGAATTGGTCATGTGGACCAACACAGCTTCCTCCAGTGATGGAGATGTTTAACTCAGTTGTTATTCACAATAAAACTTAAAAACTACTAAAATGTGTTCAGTAAACCATTCAAATACATCTGAAAACAACTCATACTCAAATGTGTGCTTAAGACAGTAGCACACCAATAAATGGTGGCAGCGATTAAACTCAAAGACAGCGATTAAACTCAAAGACAGCGGTTAAACTCTAAGAATTAGAGAAATATCTTCAAGACTTCAAAATAAATAGCTGTAAAACCAGAGATATATCTTCAAGACTTCAACATAAAAGCTGTGAAACCAGAGAATGATCTTCAAGACTTCAAAATAAAACTATCTACAAGAATCTACAATTTTGACTAAGTCCAACGAAAATGCTAACACCAACATATGTTAGTATACAAATAGAATCTTCAATCAACATCCTAGGAAACCCAAGGACTGGCATTCAACTATTGCAAAACATATCCAGGAAGACCTACATTCTACAAGAAACTAGAACGAGACATCGCTAACAAAACATCAAGAGAGAGAGAGAGAGAGACGACTCGACTTCATATATAAGCTAAGTACAGAGATTTTGTATTCATTTCAGTTTGTGCAGTGAAGTGTAGTTATCACAAGTCGTTAGTCAATTATTACTGGGGTGAGTGAATTCCTAAACTTTGTTATAAGAAACTCCGAATTCTCATTTAGAATTTTTCTTTCTTTGTGCTAATTCCTTTTTCTTTCATAAACTCTTGGGGGGAAATGTATTGGGATTAGTAACATTGTTGGGGGAATTTTATTATACATATGCGTTTACGCAGTGGGCGTCTGTACTCATATAGATATTTTGATAGGATTGAAAGGGGTCAAAGAGATAGAAAAAAAAAAGAATACAGCAGTCATGGCTCCTCCTGTCAGCCCTACCCCTGGACCTAGTGGTGTAGGCCAGGCTAATCCTCCTCCAATTGTGACGCTTGTAAATGCCAGGTCAGCAATCCTTCCTTTTCAAGGCCGTGTCAACGGGTTCTTGCCACAAAATGTGGAGTCATGGATTTCATCCGTTGATGCCCATTTAAATGCCAAACAAATCGTAGATCCTTTTGTACAATTACAAGAAGCTAAAAGTTTTATAGATTTTTCTAAGGGGGATGCGAGTGCGTATTTAAGAGGTGTTTCATTTCAGGAAGCAGTTACTTGGGATGATTTCAAAGTTAGGTTACGCGCGATCTATGGGGGTGAGGAAGCTTTGGATGTAGTGTTAACGTTACGAAATACACTTAATCAAGCCACTATGAATCGGCTTAATGTTGTTGAGAGAGCAGCTCTCATAGCTGATAGGCTTAACGAATATCAGGACATTTTAGGTAATTCCACTTGGGTTACTAACGATAATATCTCCGTGAAAGATTTTTTACGATTAATGTATTTAACTTGCATGACACTTATGTTGCCTGAAGCTTTAGTGCGGTGCTTTGATAAGAAGTTAATGCCTGCAAGTACGGAATTGGATGTCTATAAACAGCTAAAGAAGCACATGTCCAAGTGTCCAGATCTCGATCCCGTGTTAACTCAAGTTTTTGCTAAGAATGAAACAAAACCACAAACAGTGAACGTAATTAATAATCCAGTAGCGGGAGTGACGTGTTACAACTGCAAACGTCAAGGTCACATAAGCGCAGACTGTAGAACGAAATTTTGTTCAGTTCACAACACAGGATCACATTCTTATAGTCAATGTTACGCGCGTAAGACACAACAATATCCTAGAAATACACAGTCAATTCCACAGTCAGTTCCATATGGAAATAAAAAGAAAAATCCTCATTTCAACAATAAGAAGAAACAACAAAATGTCAATGCAGTTCAGAGTCCGAAACAAACAAACACTTCTTCAAATATCGCTGAGCCTGGGCCGTCAAACCAGACCTCGCAAAGTCAGCCTGATTTTCAGAATGTGCAGAGCAAAGCAAATACCACATAGTTAACTCTAGAGGGGAAGAGAGTGATGTTGGGTCAAGGTCATTTATGTCAACATCAATAGTATTGAATAATCAATTTAATGTTTTATCAGATAATTGTGAGACAATAGATTTTCCTATGAAACACACGGCCGAAATAAGTAAAACAGTGCATGCTCCCGTAGATTTGCAACGAATTCATACAATAATAAGCCAAAATGAGTTACGGCCAACCTTATATGCTGTAAATTTAGAACACAAATCCTTTACGTTATTTTTTGACTCTGGTAGTCCACGTAATATTATGGATTTGAAGACGCATCATTTGTTGTTTTCGAACTTTCCGATTGAAAAATCAGGAATCAGACTTTCAGGTATAGGAAATAATGAATTAAACGTCATAGGCATAACTCATATTCAGTTCAGAGTCGGTAATCGCACGTTTGCCGATACATTTGTTGTTGTGAAAAACATTAATATGTATCCAGCTGTAATTATAGGATACCCATCTATGGGAAATCAAAACATTATCTTAGCTCCTGCAAAGCACGGCGTGTATATCAAAGGGAAATTCTATAAGTCTTCTAATACTTTAAAGTCAGTTTTGGATAAAAAGGAGACGACAAATGTAACCGTAACGTACGTTGAAGAACCAATAACTTGTCTCACTAATAAAGAAATAATATACGCGACCCAGCAGAATTCTCGTTCACCCGTAATATCATCTTGCACGCAATATATCGAACCAAACATACCTTCGAATTTAATAGTGCAAATAAAGAAAACACTACCGGGATCTGAAATATTAATCCTTTCCGATACTTTGAAAACCAACGGATTGTCTGTCACACAAGCTATTTATACAGTAGGCTCACATCAGCAATGTAATATCGAAGTCTGTAATCATTTAAATAACACTTTAGTAATTCACAAAAATCAACATATCTTGGATGTAGAAGTTTATAAACATCGTATTCTTACCGTTGCTGAAATCAATCACTCTCAATCAGTTGCGGATGAATCCCTTTTACGATCTATTAAAAATAAAATCAGTAAGGACATTCAAGACGAAGAAATTCAGCAGAAAATTTTTGAACTTTTAAATAAATATACAGATGTCTTTTCCACTACGGATGGATCCTTAGGGAAAACAGATGTGATCGAGCATCAAATAAGGTTAAAAGACAAACAGAAAATTATATATGTACCCTCGTACAGACTCCCTATGAAATTCCAGAATGAAATAAATGATGAAGTAGGTAAAATGTTAGAGGAAGGAGTCATTAGAAAATCAAATAGCCCTTATAATTTTCCTTTAATAGTTGTACCGAAAAAAGATCGAACATGGCGTATCTGCGTCGACTTTCGTCGTCTAAACGAGGAAACGATCCCTGATCTATTCCCAGTGCCATGTACTGACGATATTTTGTCTTTGTTAGGTCAGAATAAATATTTTACCAGTTTGGACTTACTTAAAGGCTTTCACCAGATATCATTAGAAGAAGATAGTATCCCATACACAGCCTTCAGCACAGCCAGGGGACATTATGAATTTTTACGGATGCCTTTTGGTTTACGTTGTGCTCCTATAACATTTACAAGAATGATTAACATAGTGTTTGGAGACTTGTTAGGGGATATATTGCATGCCTATATGGATGATCTTGTAATCTTTTCCAACACCTTAGAGGAACATCTACGTAAGTTAGAACTAGTACTACAGAGATTAAGACAACATAACTTAAGGGTAAAGATTAGTAAGTGTGAATTTTTCAAAACAGAATTGATATATTTGGGTTTCATGGTGTCAAGCCAAGGCCTTAAAGTAGTCCATGATAAGGTGTCGGCTATACGTAATTTTCCCATACCTACTAATGTCAAGGGAATACAGCAATTTCTGGGTTGTAGTGTATATTACAGACGTTTTATACGCAACTATTCAATAATAGCCGCTCCTTTAACTGATCTTACGAAGAAGGGCGTAGATTTCATATGGTCTGAGCAACATCAACAGGCGTTTAATACTTTGAAAGATGAACTGTGTAGTTCTCCTATCTTAAAATTTCCTGACTTCGGTAAGGAATTCTTCATTGCAACAGACGCCTCAGACTTAGGAGTAGGAGGGGTATTGCTTCAGCAATATGATAAACAGTTTTTCCCGATAGCTTTCTATTCTCGAAAATTGAGAACTTCCGAAAGTAAGTATGCAGTAATAGACAAGGAAGGACTAGCTATTGTTAATTCGCTAGTGCATTTTAAGTTCATAATTTACGGTTATCCCGTTAAGGTTCTTACTGACCATAAACCACTAACAGAGTTCTTTAAAGGCTTCAATCACAGCCCTAAACGAACTCGGTGGCATTTAATCATTCAAGATTTTGGCGCAAGAATCGGGTATTTACCTGGGAAAGCAAATATCATTGCGGATGCATTATCACGCAACCCCGTGTCATCTTGTACGGAGTCTTTAGCTGAATTAATAGATATATCAACATCCATGCCTATTGTAAAAACAATATCTGAACAAGAAGATTTAGGCTGGAGTGCTGAATTGTTACAGACTGAGCAAAGAAAAGATCAGAAAATAGAAACAATTATAAATGCTTTGAAAGGCAATCATAAAGAAAAAGAATATATAAAGTATAAGCAGCAGAATTATGTAATCAAAGATAATATTCTGTGTAGGACTGTGACAAGGAAAACCCGCAATACACCACATGTAACTAACGACCAGGTAGTAGTACCAAACTCACTTGTTTCCACTTTCCTGAATTGGTTGCATTCAAATCCATTACATGGACACCCTGGGTTCTCATTAATGTCACAGAAAGCCAAATCATTGTTTTATTGGCATACAATGCTTACAGATATAAAAAGACACATAGCTAATTGTCGCACATGTCAGGAAAACAAAGGGCATACGAAAACACCTGTTAGCTTAGGAGCTTATCCTGTTCCCAATCAACCCTTTGAAAGAATACATTTAGATTTGTTAACAGGATTTTACGAGTCAGACAGAGGGAATAAGCACCTCTTAGTGATTATAGATGCTTTAACTCGATATACAGAACTAATAGCGCTTAAAACTAAAACTGCGATTGAATGCGCTAGGAAGTTTTACGAGTGTTACATTTGTAAACATGGAATTCCACACATGATAATCTCAGACTCGGGTGGTGAATTTAATAATCACTTTCTTATCTCATTGTGTGAATTCCTCAACATAAAGAAGGTTAATACCATGATATATCACCCAGAGTCGAATGGGCTAGTGGAAAGAGTAAATAGGAAGATATTAAATATATTGAGGGTAACACTAGGGGGATCAGACCCCAACTGGGATATTGCAATACCGGCGGCACTGAGTACTCTGAATCATTCATATCATATATCAATTAAAATGTCATCGCATGAAGCATTGTATGGTACCCCAGTTAGAACACCTTTCCATGTATTAACGCCTACAACTAATCTATCAAATCCTTTAAAAGAATGTATAAATGCAAGTATAAGTCGATATGATATCCTTCGAAAGAATTTAGAAGAATCACAAATCATAATGAAAAGGAATCATGATAAAATAGCGAAACCAACTAAAACATATACCGTGGGTGATAACATCTATATTCAAATCAATGTCAGAAAAGGGCTCAACTATAAACTAACACCTAAGTTTGAAGGCCCATTTAACATTTTGGAAACATTAACGGCCAATAGGTTTAGAATTCAAAACGTAGCCCAACCCACGGATGAGAGAATAGTACCATTGTCTCACATAAGAAATTAAAAAGAAGTGAGGAAAAATTTTAATTTTTGTAACTAAAAAGTTTTCTTTTTAATACAGGAGTAATTACATATATTTTTTCTCGTCACAGGTTTCCAAGATGAATTTTTTGTTGTTGGGAGTGATATTGTTCGCTCAGACATTTTTTTCGTATGGGATGAGTTCTAAGACTAAGAATATATATTTTAAATATGGCAATATAGTTGAAAGACAAGAAGACATTTTTATTACATCAACCAACGTAATTGTCGAAGTGCATATGCAAGCAATTTTTCTTCAAGAGAAGGATGTCACTAGCTTAAGAACCGCCATTTCAAGGTTTTCTGCATCATTGGATGAGTTGCATAGGAGACATTTTCATTTGACTACTAAGAGTTTGCTTGGATCAACATTAAAAGTTGCAGAGATGCTATCTGATGACTTGAAAAATAAGACTGGAGAGACAGGATCTTTGGCTTATGACCTTTTGATGTGGACTGTAGGACACGAACAAAAAGAAAGACGGAATCCGTTCATTTATGCTGCATTAAGCATCTTTGGGTCTGTTGCAAGTTTAGGTTTAGGACTTTCCAATCGTCTTAAAATTAGTAATCAAAATAAGAAAATTGAGTTCTTGACTCATAAAGATGAATTGATTATGTCAGAACTAAGGGATCAGTTAGCTTCAATCAATAAAATTATGGATTTGTTAAATGAACATTCAGATAATATCGTTCAAATTATGGAAGTACAGGATTTGTTAGCAACATTAACGTATTATGATTCAAAGATAGATCACATACATAACAGAATTGCACATTTCATTGAGAAATCCAAGGATTATGTAGAAGCTATCACGTTAGCAACTAAAGGTGTATTGTCGCCCCATTTGTTGCCTATACGTTACTTAAAATTAGTTCTGGAGAACACTAGGGATAAACTAGGCTATGTTCCTTTGTTAGACGAACATAGGTTAGAATTTTATTAC
>NC_090738.1:103071688-103084188 GCF_036898095.1 Palaemon carinicauda
CGAGATACGAATTCGGGAAAGAAAAAGGGGAGCCGCTCCCAAGGCTTCCCTATCCCCCGATTCGTATGCGTGCCTGGCGCCAATCCTGGCGCCATCTGTATTCCTTGTAGCGTACACGAGGTGCTACAGGTACTGTATGTAGGGAGGGGTCCTACAGCCCTTTCTTAGAAAGGCAAGGGCGGGTCCATCAGGACGACATGGCTATCTCACCCAAAAATAGATTTTTCGCTTCGCTCAAAATCCGTTTTTTGGGCTCAAGCCATGTCGTCCTGATGGAAGTGTACCAGAGCATTACTGTATCTGTGGATTCTCAGAACGTGCCGTACTCCCCGGAGATATTTATTCCCGGTCGACTAGACCTAGAGACCTAAGATGTTACCGTTATACATCTTTTCAACTAACTATAAACTATGTTAGAGCTTCCTGCCCCCTACAGGGAAGAGTCCTACTAGACTCTGGAAAGTCTCGAAGAGTACATATATCTATGTATGAATACCAGGCAAGCTAATATAGTGGTCTCGCCCTATATTAAGTAAAGCATAGTTTGTATAGAACCACTGCGTCAATATATTGACCAGTAATCCGCACAATACTTGTATTGGACAAAGGTTTATATCCGCATAGGAAGAAACTAATAAAACCGCCCTCGTCCCTTTATGGGACGGAGTCCTCCCATTAGGGGACTTACATAAACCAATGCAACATAGCTTGCAAAACAGAACAATTCTATCAGAATTATCCCAGATAAGATACATAGAATTAAAATGCTCAATTATACCAATAAATTGACACAGGTGAAAGAGACGCAAGGTTCTCAAGAACAAGTTTATTGACAGATAATAAACAGACAGGTTAACAACAAATATATATATTTATATAAAAGAGGGTAACCCAAAACTTTAAGCATAAGTATGATAGTAAACAGAACTTGTTTATCTGAAAGAAAAACCATTAAACACCACATTAATGAGATACCAAGGTATCAAGTCATAAAAAATCTGTATTACAAATCAATCACATTAGCGTTAGAAACGCTTGGCACACATGTCTGAACTTATGCAAGGTTCACCTTTGAAAGAAGGAACAGTCTATATGGGCACTTGGTGCCCTTATTTAGTTTGTAGTACAGTATGTACCTACACACTCACCCTGGACTTAATCGTCCCAATTAAGACCACTGTTCCTCGCAGAGTTAAACAGTAGGGTTAACTACACGACCCACTGCTACCACAGATCTCTTAAGTTCCTCTACTTGCTTCGCATAGTGGCGAAAGAACACCCTGGAAGACTTCCAGCCCGTGTATGAACGGAGATGTTCAAAATCCATACAATTAAAGAAATTTAGGGATGAGGCAACTTTCCTCGGATCGTGACCTGCGGGTGTACTGTCAGGATCCGCTCTGCGAATAAAATATGTCATTTTCGCTCTGAGTTGATTCAGAGATAAATTTGAGCCTGATGTTTCTCCCCTGAATAGTTGACTACCCTTGAAGTCTGAAGTTCTAAGAAGATAGACCTTTAGGCATTCTACTGGACATAGAGATGCATCTTCTTTCAGAGGGCAGATTCTCCAGGGACCCCACCTGTTGGTGGGTAACTCATTCTTGGCGAGAAACGTAGGATCCGGAAACAGGTTCAGCTCCCCCCCATCCAGGAACTGAACACGACCTGCCTCTCTCGAGAGGGCTACGATCTCACTAACCCTGGCCCCGGACGGGAGTGCAAATAGGAAAATAACTTTTTGCGTCAAATCCTTTAACGCACATTCTTCATTGCTCAACAAGGAGGCGAAATGAAGAACTTTGTCTAAAGACCATGAGATGGGCTTTGGAGGTGCTGAAGGTCTGAGCCTAGCACAGGCTTTCGGAACTTTATTAAAGATCTCGTTACCTAGGTCGATCTGGAAGGCAAATAAAATGGGTCTCATCAAAGCCGATTTACACACTGAAATCGTGTTAGCTGCCAATCCTTGGCCATGGAGGTGGATGAAGAAAGATAAGCAGAAATCTGTTGAGATCTCCTGCGGATTCTTTGCCTTTACAAAGGCCACCCATTTTCTCCAAGATGACTCATATTGCCTTCTAGTCGATTTGCACTTGTATTCCTCTAGGAAGTCTATGCTGGCTTTCGAAATCCCGAAGCGCTTTCTCACCGCTAGGGCGAGAAAATCATGAGCTGCAGGGTCTGGGTTTTCTGTAATGAAGCGCAGACAGTCGACTTCTGGACTCGCTGGGTCAGAACTGGATGTGGTAGCGGCACGAACTTCATCTGTAGTTCCAACGCCAAGGGGAACCACATACTGTTCGCCCACTTGTGGGCCACTATTGCCGCTACCCCCTTGAAGGATCTCAGTTTGTTGAGGACCCTCAACAGAAGGTTGTGAGGAGGGAACAGATAAATCCTGGACCATCTGTTCCAGTCGAGGGACATTGCGTCCACTGCTTCCGCTAAGGGGTCCTCGTACGGGGACACGTACAGGGGCAACTTCTTGTTGTCTTTCGTCGCAAAGAGGTCTATTTGCAGTTCTGGGACTTGATTCAGAATGAAGGAAAATGATCCTGCGTCTAAGGACCATTCCGACTCTATCGGTGTGAACCTGGATAGAGCGTCCGCTGTCACATTGCGGACTCCTTGGAGGTGAACTGCCGACAGGTACCACTTCTTCTTTTCCGCCAATCGGAAAATGGCTAACATCACTTGGTTGAGAGGTGGTGACCTCGACCCTTGTCGATTCAAGCATCTCACAACCACCTCGCTGTCTGTCACCAATCTTATGTGGATCGAGTGACGCGGGGAGACTTTCTTTAAGGTAAGGAGCACTGCCATAGCTTCTAGAAAGTTTATATGAAAGGTCCTGAATAGCTTGGACCAAGTCCCCTGGACTTTTTTCCGATGAGAGTGACCTCCCCATCCCTCCTTTGAGGCGTCTGAGTGAATCGTCATCGACGGGGGAGGTGGCTGAAGAAGAACCGACTTCTTTAGATGTCTGGCTTGGGACCAAGGTCTGAGAAGAGTACGTAGCCGAGGCGGCACTGGTCTTCTCAGGTCTCTTCGCGCGTTTGATGCATACCTTCTCCAAACTCCGGTTGCATCCTTTAGCTGTGCTCTTAGCACTGGGTCTGTCACTGAAGCAAACTGGAGAGAGCCTAGTACCCTCTCCTGTTCGCGTTTTGATATCCTTTCGGAATCTAGAAGTCTCTTGACAGAGCCCGCTATCTCCTTCCTTTTCTTCATTGGGATGGAGAAACTGTGTGACAAAAGGTCCCAGTGGATTCCCAGCCACTGGAACTTTTGGGATGGAGAAAGTCGAGACTTTTTCTTGTTGATCTTGAAGCCTAGGTACTCTAGGAACTGGATCACCTGACTGGAAGCTTGCAAGCATTCGGTCTCGGATGCTGCCCACACCAGCCAGTCGTCCAGGTAGGCTACTACCTGAATTCCCTTTAGGCGTAATTGTTTGAGAGCTGCGCTCGCAAGCTTCGTGAAAATCCTTGGGGCTATGTTTAGCCCGAATGGCATGGCTCTGAAGGCGTACAGTTTCCGTTGGAGCCTGAACCCTAGGTAGGGGGAGAGTCGACAGCTGATTGGAATGTGCCAATAGGCGTCTGACAAGTCTATAGAGACTGAGTATGCTCTCTTGGGCAGTAAGGTCCTTATGTGTTGCAGTGTTAGCATCTTGAATTTGCAATTCACTATGAACTTGTTGAGTGGTGACAAGTCCAGAATGACTCTGAGCTTTTCCGAGTCTTTCTTGGGAACACAAAACAGCCTCCCTTGGAATTTGATGGACTTCACCTTTCGGATCACATTTTTCTCCAACAGTTCTTGAACGTACTCCTCCAAAATGGGGGTGGAGTGTTGGAAAAACCGAAGGCATGGGGGTGGAGTGCTGTACCAGCTCCAACCCAGTCCATTCTTGAGTAGGCTTTGGGCCCAGGGATCGAAGGTCCAGCGATCCCAAAATTTCATCAGTCTCCCTCCTACCGGCATCATTTCACTTGGACTGCCGTCCTGAGGTCTTGCCTCCCTGACCACGACCACCTCTGAATCCCCTTCCCCTTGAGGGGCGCCTAGACGAGCCTCTGGCTGCTCCTCTAGGTTTTGCACGAAAGGAAGAAGACTGTCCTTCGAACGTTGGGGCGAATGTGGTTGACTGACCTGGCACAGCCTGGGGTACCCACTGAAAGGCAGTCGGGGTTTGTGCCACCATCTGGGGCACTGGAGGCAAAGGCAATTGCAGTTGCTGTTGCTGTCTATAAGGCTTGGCTGGCCTAAATGGTAGCCTAGTCTTCATATTCTTCCTCTTTGGTTGAGGACCCTCATCCGGGGAAGATTTTCTTTTGATAGCCAGGCCCCACTTCTGGAGAAGATTTCTATTCTCCACGGCGGCCTTATCAACAACCTCTTTGACCACATCGGTAGGGAAAAGGTCTTTTCCCCAAATGTTGGAGGAGATTAACTTCCTTGGGTCGTGTCTCACCGAAGCCCCGGTGAACACGAACTCCCTGCAAGCTCTCCTTGCCTTGACGAAGCTATAAAGGTCCTTCGTCACTGTGGCTAAGTGAGACTTAGCCACTACCATGAACATTTCATGGACCTTGGGGTCACTTGCCATCGTCTCGAGAGTAGTCTGATGAGACATTGAGGCAGCCAGTCTTTCTTTTGTCTCGAACTCTCTTCGTAAAAGAGATTCGGACAGCTTGGGGAGGTCCTCGCCGAATTGCCGTCCGGCAATATCAGCCTCCAACTTTCCCACTGAGAATGTTAGATGGACATCCTTCCAGTCTTGGTGGTCCATAGGTAGAGCCAGCGACAATGGTTTACACTCCTCCAGGGAGGGGCAAGGCTTGCCGGCCTCGACTGCCTTTAGGACAGCCGCAAACCCTTTCTGTAAAAAGGGGAAGGCTCTATCAGGAGAGGACACAAACGAAGGGAGCTTCTTGCTCAATGCAGCTACCTTCGAATTCGAGAAGCCCCTCTCTTTCATCGAGGATGAAAGTAGGGCTTGAGCCTTAGCGTGGTCCATAACAATGACCTCCTTCGGCTCTGTCTCCTCCCTTGAAGCTGGTTCTTTTCTCAGCCGGACATAGAAGTCCGGATATGATGCCTTGCTGGGCCAGAATTCTACCTCCTCTAGGGGAACTGAACCCAGCTTATCCGAGATGACGATCTTTCCAGTCGTCATCGGCATGTGCTCAGCATACCTCCATGGGTTAACAATCTGAGCATATGGGAAGGTCTTTCACATTGAGCCTTTTCCGGGGCCCATGTGATTCTGCCAGGGACTGCATACGCAGTTCCATTGCAGCCGCCTTCTCCTGATTCTCCTTCTGCATTTGTTGGATCATTCCAACAATCGAAGAGAGGGCCTGTCCCAGTTCTACTGGGAGGCCAGCCGATGTTGAGGGGATAGGCTCCGGCATCTGAACCGGAGTAGCCGACACCTCGTCGACCTCATCCTCTACGACATCCGGGGTTTGAACTTGATCCTGACCTTCTGCCAGGAGGTCTTCTTCCAAACGTTCGTCCAGGTCAGACATCCTGTCACACAACTGGATGTCTTGCATCGCATCTGCGACTTCCTCGTCCACCTGGACTTGATCTTGAAGGATCTCCTCTTGAGGCTGGGGAATCACTGCCTCAGCTGATGCCTGGGGAAAAAGATACGCCCTCATCTTCTCACTTGGAAGATAAGGGCCAGAGGTGTTCTTCTTGAAGCCCCTTACCCAAGTACGAAGCTTTTCCCTAGCTATATCCCTTGATTCCGCCGTTCTAGGGGAATCAAAAGCCTCAGTAATCAGGTTAGTGCATACAGTACATACCTGAGGGTCCCAATACTGGAGATCATCCTTGGAGACAGCGCATGCTGCGTGTCTCCTACAACACTCATGTCCGCAGAGGTTCTTGCTGCGGACATTGCAGAAAACATTTCCGCACTTCGGAGGGTCCTCCTGTAAAGAGAAGAAATTTCCATGAGTATCAAGTGAACTATGTATCACTGGATATGCATAATATAGCATAACAATTCATAAATGAAAGACACACACTTATGTTTCCCTCACAACCCATTGTTGCAGCCTTCCAGATAATAAAATCAAAATGGTTTATCTCTACTAGAGTAACCAATGCAAGGTTTCCAGAGGAAACAGGTGGAGCTCACACCTAGGCTATGATTTTAAAAATCCTGGATAATAGACGGGGAAGAACTCTGCTTCCTGTCTGAGGGCAACAGCAAAGGGCTGTGTAAGAAAACACAATAGTGTTAGAAGATACAGTGCTGTACCTAAACTTTTACTATAGTTTTCTTCTTACTGTATATGCTATACAGAAGAATACTAGTACAGTATAGGAGGATGTGTGCCGGCCTGCCTTTGCCGGCCGGCACACACCACAATTAGCTTTAAAGTATACTACTTAACAGCTATAGGGCGGCAGCCCTCTGGTTCAAATGCCTGTGCCGGCTGCAGCAGCTGCCGGCCAGCAACAGCCAGTGTTGGCCGGCAATGATTGCCGGCCAGTAACTACACAAGGTAGTACCCAGCTGCCGGCCACACTCTTGGTGACCGGCAGACAAGGACTGACATAAGCCGGCCGGCAAAGGTACAAGACCGATGCCAGCCGGCAGCAAAAGAACCAGAAGACTACACCTGCCCGGCTGCCGGCCTCATAGGCCGGCAGCCGGCCTCATAGGCCGGCAGCCGGGACAGGTACAGCACTAGAAGAAAATAGAATGGATGCCGGGATAAGAGTGTACACAACCCCCCAAGCCCGGCAACCGAAAGAGTGCATATAAGGAAGGGGAGAAACTTAATTCAGGCTTCCTTGACCAATGCCGTCCGGCTCTGCCAGCGGGCATGGATGAGGGACCAAGAGAGGTCCGGGCAGCACTCGAAAACATAAGACCCTTGCCGTCCAGCATCTCTGCCGGCCGGCAATGGGCTTAGTCAATCCATATCCCAACCTATACTAGGTCCAGAAGTAGAATGACATACGGTACAGTAATACCCCTGCCGGCCAGCTCTGCCGGCCGGCAAGGTACAGTACAGTAATGGCTAGGCCATTACGGAGATAGAGGGGGAAGGGACAAGAGGGTCCTGCCAACCTTGCTTTAGTGACAGATCACCCGCAGCCAAGAACTTTGTCTTAGCCTAAGGGAGATCTAAGGGAAAGGGCCAGCGCAGTAGTATAATACCTGCCAGCTTCCAGAGCACCAAAGCAAGGAAGGCGTTGCTACTCCCAAGGGAAGATTTATCCTCCCCGAGAACAGCAACAGGACTTAGTCTGGTCGATCACACAAGAAGGAATCATAACTACAGAAACCTTCGATAGTGACCTAAGGGAGCTCAGCTCCCTTTGTAAGTGTTAGGTCAGCGAGGGAGACTCTGCCCCAAGCCAAACAACACGGACTCAGACTAAAAACTCCGTTGTTCTGTCCCTCTTTGAACCAGACTCAGCTGGAACAGGAAGGTACAGTAACACCCTAGTATAGTTTTATCGAAAATAAATTCGGAAAAAACCACTTAGGGATAAGCCCAAGGCTTAAACAGAGGGAAAGGGATTGCATACCTTCTCCGAAGAAAAGAAAGCAACCGGGGAGTATAATAAATTATACTAAGGCTCCATAAGCAATTAGCCTAGGCACCAAGAGAATCGATTACCTAATTCACAGAAACTCTCACGTATACAATCTTGGAAATATTCCACACAGTCTAAAATGTATAAAATATAGCCTAAAGCTTCAATAAAATTTTAATTACACTCGGAAAAACCAAAATCATGCATTAAGTACTAGGACCAAACGACTAGGCTACATGGCCTAGCGTAGGCCAGAATGGCGAATACTTCGCCAAATAATACTAAGCACGAAAGGAAATCCTATGTAAAGCTAAATAGCTAAATTTTATTAAGCAAAACAACCAGGAATGTCACTCTGGCTAACTAATTTATACCTAGCGAGTGACAGTGTCCAGGACACCTCTGGTAGGCTACGGCTCTTGTATCAAAGATTAATCCTATTAATCACTCAAAATTTTACCAAGAGCCTACATTTATACATAACAGACACTATACTCAACTTATCCGAGGCCAACGAAGACGAAGAAGCCATGAAAAGCTGAATAAATCCAAGATTTGCGAGAAAAACAGGAAAAAACACCGAGTTGTTAAGCTACGCAAAAAGGAATACAGATGGCGCCAGGATTGGCGCCAGGCACGCATACGAATCGGGGGATAGGGAAGCCTTGGGAGCGGCTCCCCTTTTTCTTTCCCGAATTCGTATCTCGTCAATCTCCCTCCTACGAGACGAATCTCTGTTCAGGTCGTAGATTGCCATGTGACGTGTCTAGAATACGTCCTCTGATATGTCGCGATATCCCTTTCACGAGGGATACTCGCTCCAGGAGTTAGAATTCTGGTACCTTAAGGTAAATTCTCTGGGAATATCGCCGTAGTTGTAATATACCCTAGGAAGCTACCCTATAGGAACTTCCATCAGGACGACATGGCTTGAGCCCAAAAATATATATATACTTAATCTGATTAGATCAGATATATAGCACGTTTCTTGATTAATCGTTTTATCTTTAGAAGTTTTATAAAAAAATGAACATATTGTAACCGATTCGTTCACTTATTACAGACAACATTGGCATATTACTCTCGTTACTGTGAAAACGTTTTCACTTGATATGCACAATACGTAAGAAGGTCCAAGAGCGTTGGGAAAGATTTACTTTCTTTTATAAGAATAGATCATTGAGATTTTCTTGGATGACGTGACTTTCTTGTAGGCCTACTGTCGTCTTTCACACACTAGGCCTAAACTGACATATTTCCCTTGGGATAGTTTATCGCCTTAGCATTCCAGGGAAAGTCCAGGAATCGATTGGAAATAGGAAGGAGCAAAGTTTGTAAGTAGTCTATCATTACGTTCTATTTCTTCTGTCGTACTTCATAGCAGATAGTACGTCAGGCATGAAATTTCGTAAATAACTACTCGACATTTTCTCAAGAGACAGATTTTCCATGTAATGCATATTTTTTTTCTTTCTTTTTGCAAAAAATAAGAGGGGCAAGCGGCAATGGATGCTGGACACCACCTGTTAGCAGGTTCTTCAACTATATATGAGAATTATTAGGATGAAGGTGCTGAGTCAAGAAACTATGCAAATGTACGCTAATTGCTGCATCACCTATCCACCTTGCTTTGAAGAACTGTCGTTTCCAAATGCTGATGAGATTTGCGTCATTTTACTGAAAAAATAGGCGTATGTTTGTGTGTGTGTTGTCAAAGCCACCAGAAAAAGAGTAGAAGGCAAAAGACCTATGCTCTGTCGTAATAGAGTATATAACATACCTAATTATCGTACTATTTCTTTTATTTGGGTATTCTATTCCTTAAACTAATAAAGAAACAGTGTTTCTCTATATATTTCTTTCCTGGAAAGCTGAGCGGCATTGCCTAACGTATGATTACTTGGTCTTTCCCCGTCCCTAAGGTATTGGGGAGAGGGAGCTGTCATATTTCGGTGAGAGGGTGTACCCCGAGAGGTAGTTAGGAAAGGGGGAAGGGATGGGAAGAACTGGATCTGTGTAAGTGCATGTGTATGTGCTTGCAATAATCTAATTATTTAGCTGTCATTTTTAATGGGTCACATACACCAGTAAATATAATAATAAACATTATCATATTCACAATGATAATATTAACGATAATAATGATAATAAAAGTAAGAGATCAGTCTTCCACCGATGATAATTCTACAAAACAGAATTTTATCAATTACGCCGATGTGGACAATAGACACACCCCATTCAACTATGAAACACATCAAAGGTAAATTGAATCAATTCTGTTTTCATTAACCTTTCAAAACGACACAGCTAATTACCAAAATTTATTCAATGAAGATGTTCTTGAAATATTTGAATTGTTCATTACTTCTGAGCTAATTTCCATTTTGAAACCCTTAGTCTCATGGCATCCTCCTTTTAAAACTAGGGTTGTGGCATAGCAGGGAATAATAATAATAATAATAACAATAATAATAATAATAATAATAATAATAATAATAATAATAATAATAATAATAATAATAATAATAATAATAATAATAATAATAATAATAATATATCGTTGTGCTTCTGTGTGTATGTTTTATATAGTACCTGTTTATTAGTTGAGAAATAATTCAAACACAAAAATAATTTCCAGTTTATGGCCGCTATTCCATGATAATTATTTCGTATTTGATCTATAATCATCCATGGTACACTCTCTCTCTCTCTCTCTCTCTCTCTCTCTCTCTCTCTCTCTCTCTCTCTCTCTCTCTCTTAACACTGACCCATCGCCTTTTATAAGTCGTGGATAGTGGAACTTCATGATTTCATTAACTTACATCATGTCTGTTTCTTTATCCCTTTCCTTGAATATAGGATTTTGTGAGTTTTACCTTCTTTTCTAATCCTATTTGTTTTTATATCTTTTCTCATTAATAAATATATATTTCAAAGATACATTAATAAATGTATTTTTTAAATAAAGGTAATATTTCAAAGATACATCTATTATTGTATGTTTGAAATGTTGCCTTTATTTCAAAGATACATTTTACAAACAAGGGAAATATTTCAAATTTTCATAAATCGATATATCTTTCAAATATTACATTTATTTGAAAAAAAAAATATCTTTGATATAAAAGTTACATTTCAAAGATACTTTTGTAGATATATCTTAGAAATAAAGATAATTTTTGAAAGACCCATTAATAATGTATCACTGTAATACCACCTTTATTATAGCAAAATATAATCTACATATTTGTTCTTGTTTTGTTTTTATTTATGGCACTTGGAGGAAAATGGCAAGAGTTATTCTTGCTTGCTTTGTGCATGTTCTCTAAGTTGTGGTTTAAGGACAAATTATTGTTTTCCTTGGGTTGTGGTTTGAGTCCCGCTCAAATTCGTTAGTTCGTTTAGTGTGTGCAACCTTACCATCCTTCTTAGCTAAGGATGAAATTTTAATGAGGGTAGATAGATATTCAACGTATTATTAAGCTTGTATAGATACGTGCCCTTTTAATACCGAGACGCAAATATTTTCATTGTGATTACATTCTTTGAGCTTTGCCAAACGCTTTTCATATTCTGAATTTCATGAAAGAAACCGACATAATAATTAACCCGAGGTAGAGAGAATACGCCCATAATTGCTACCCAGTAGGATCTAATCATATAATCTTCTTTTCATAAAAATAGAGTATTTTTACACTAACACTTTCTTTTTCGTGCTCAGTGGCTACACATAAAATCGTAATTACTGCAATCTAGTACCACTAGGTATTAAAATTACAGGGTATGTTATGAAATGAGTATTGAAGTAATAACCTCAGTAGATCCACGTGTATTATACAGCCATTGTGTTAGATTTCATGTCAAGATCAAAGGGAAAGAATTAAGCAACATCCTCTATTGTGTATTACTTATCATAAGGAACTATAAAACGCATACAAAGCAAGTTAAAATAAAATCTAAATGTATTTTTCATTTCTCTTGTTCATTATATTATCTTATAGTATATTGAGTCTGATTGTTCAAAGATTTAGTAACATCGTCAACGACTCTCAGTTTATGGTCCAAAGTTCCAGCCCCACGTTCGCTGGGTGATAAATATCATGGCGAACATGGCTTTACTATCATTATTATTTAGGGATGGATTGTCTGAGAAGGGGGTGGGTTGGGGGGGGGGGGGTGCTTATCATATAGGCTTATCCACTGCGTCATAAACAGGCATTACCTAGTCCTCCCGGATTTACCGTTGGTTTATTTTGTGAATCTATTAATCAAACTTTGATGTTTGATTTTCATAATTTCCCAATAATGATACGATTCATATATGATAATTCGTATTCACACCATTGTTGATTGGAATTTATGATCTGCTGAATTTTGATACATTAATATTTGATGTTTGTGAAGGTTCAATACACAAATAACTCAAGTGTGAATCTATGAATCAATGAATTATGATACATTGCTATTCAACATTAGAAGAGGCTTAATAATTACACTTGATTTGATACATATCTCTGGGAAACCTTTTTTTTTTTTTTTTTTTTTTTTTTTTTTTTTTCATCCCATTCCCATCATAAGCTTGATTTGGTTTTCCAGGCTGTCTAAAAATATGTTCCACCCAAGGGAAATTATTTTCATGCGAAGCATTAAATAGTTTCCCAATAGCGAACTTTTCTTTATCAGTAATTTTTCCGATTTTGATTTGTCACGCGGATGGTTTTCAAAATTTTGGGCTATTTCTGGATTATAGGGGTTTTAGTAATGGATTGTTTTAATAAATAAACAAAGGCAGAGGATATATCCGTTGATGAAAAAATTTAGTGATGAAAATTGAATCGATATTATTTTCTACATAATATTCATATAACTTTAAAACTAAGATTGAGTAATTGGTTTTTGTTTTTGAAACTCCGTCATACGATATC
>NC_090738.1:103089207-103091707 GCF_036898095.1 Palaemon carinicauda
AGACGAGTAATCATACGTTAAGCAATGCCGCTCAGCGTGACAGGAAACAAATATATAGCCAGACACTTTTTCTTTGTTAGTTGAAAGAAAAGAATATCCAAATATGTAATAAAGAAAAAGTACGATAATCAGATTGGAATATAATCGATTGCGAGAATTCGAAATCGTTCGCCTTCCAATCTCTTTACTGATGTCTTTTACGACACACACACACACAAACATACACACACATACCTAAATTTTCAGTAGAATAACCCAAATCTCCACTGCAAGCGCTTGGAAACGACAGTCGTCCAAAGCAAGGTAGATAGGTAATGCAGCAATTAGCCCACATTTGGAAAGTTTCTTGATCCAGTACCTTCATCCTTATAATTCTCATAGATGGATGAAGAACCTGCTACCAGATGGCGCTTGCCTCTCCTGGTACTTTGCAAACGCATTAAAATTCATTGTCCTAGTGCGAAGAGAATATACATTACATGGATAATCTATCTTCTGAGTAAATGTCGAGTAAGTTTTTAAGAAATTTTATGCCTGACGTAATATCTGTTATGAAGTACGACAACAAAAATAGAACGTAATGATAGACTTCTTTACAAACTTTGCTCTTTGCTATTAACAATCGCCTCCTAGACTTTTCCCAGGAATACTAAGGCGATTAACAATCCCAAGGGAAATATGTAGGCTTGGGCCTAGTGTGTGAAGGACGACAGTAGGCCTACAAGAAAGTCACTTTATCCAAGAAAATCTCAATGATCTATTATTATAAAAGAAAGTAATTCTTTCCCAACGCTCTTGGACGTTCTTACGTATTGTGCATATCAAGTGAAAACGTTTTCACAGTTACGAGAATAATATACACATTTGTCTGTAAGTGAATGAATAGGATACATTATGTTCATCTTTATGAAACTTCTAAGAAAGAAGCGATTAATTAACATACATAAGTATATCTGGACATAATTGCATTAAGTATATATATATATATATATATATATATATATATATATATATATATATATATATATATATATATATACCTAAATATATATATATATATATATATATATATATATATATATATATATATATATATATATATATATAATATACCTAAATATATATATATATATATATATATATATATATATATATATATATATATATATATATATATATATATATATATATATATATATACTCACATGTATGTATATTTATAGATACTAGTATTTATATGCACGTATAGTTATGAATATATATATTACAAACACACTTTGAAGTTTATAAACAAGAAATAACAAGAGCCAGAAACAATACTGACCATGGGTTCTATTAAGAAAATATCATGTAATCTAATGAATATACAATCCATTGGCGATAAAACTCATATCATTAAGGAAGTCGTAATTGATCAAGATGTGGATATTTGCTTATTAACTGAAACTTGGTTGAGTGGGAATGTGAGTGACAGATCGAAAATAATGAAGTGACACCTAAATCTTACAACTTTTATCGTGAACCAAGAGAAGACAAAAGAGATTGTGTCATTGGAATCATAATTAAGAAATCATATAAAGTTACAGTAAGAAATCATCTCATAGTTAATTTGTTTGAATATATGAATATTAAAATTTCATCTCGAAATGTAAATCTACAAATAGTTATACTCCATAGACCACTGAGCAAAAGCGAAAGAATGTTCCTAGATGAATGTAATAACTTGCTAGATACATTGAACGACAATAGAAATATAGTTATATGTGGTAATTTCAACCTACATCTTGATAACAGAGTTGACCCATATGTCAATGAATTGGGAGAATTGATTGACAACCCCGACCTTGAAAACATAGTGTCTGAACCAACAGCTCAGTCTAATCATATACTAGATCTAGATATAGTAAATAAAAACAACAACATCATACTACATATGGAGATTGAACCTGACTGCTCTATAACCCCAATGCATAAGTTAATGTCTTTTGAAATAGATGTGTGAAAAAATAATGCAACACAGAAGGAAATCACATACAGAATTAAGACCAACTTTGATCCAAGAGAGTTCAATGAACAAAGCATAGAGGATATAAAAGGGATAACACCAGTCTGTAACTGTAAAGAGAAGTACTCCCTAGTAGAGAGACAATCCTGTGTAAACTGCAATACTGATAGAAGTAAAACAATACTCGTAACTAATGATAATAATAGGTAACCGGAAAAAAAAACAAAATAATCACAATTAAGAAAAATCAAATCGTTTTGATAATGAATTACATGAAGAAAAAAAAAGAAAAAGAAAAATGGAGGATAAATGGAAAATAAATAAAAATAATGAAAACTGGTAACATTATAAATCAGCTAGAAATCGCTACAATTACCTTACCTTAGTTAAAAAAAGGGCCTATTATAAAAAAGTGTGTAATGAAAATGACCCACGGAAAATACATAAGAACCTAAAGAAACTATTATGTCTAAAGACAGAAATAGTATTCATTGA
>NC_090738.1:103104207-103106707 GCF_036898095.1 Palaemon carinicauda
GAGTATATAACATACCTAATTATCGTACTATTTCTTTTATTTGGGTATTCTATTCCTTAAACTAATAAAGAAAAAGTGTTTCCCTATATATTTCTTTCCTGGCAAGCTGAGCGGCATTGCCTAACGTATGATTACTTGGTCTTTCCCCGTCCCTAAGGTATAGGGGAGAGGGAGCTGTCATATTTCGGTGAGAGGGTGTACCCCGAGAGGTAATGGAAAGGGGGAAGGGATGAGAAGAACTGGATCTGTGTAAGTGCATGTGTATGTGCTTGCAATAATCTAATTATTTAGCTGTCATTTGTAATGGGTCACATACACCAGTAAATATAATAATAAACATTATCATATTCACATTGATAATATTAACGATAATAATGATAATAAAAGTAAGAGATCAGTCTTCCACCGATGATAATTCTACAAAACAGAATTTTATCAATTACGGCGATGTGGACAATAGACACGCCCCTTTCAACTATGAAACACATCAAAGGCAAATTGAATCAATTCTGTTTTCATTAACCTTCCAAAACGACACAGCTAATCACCAGAATTTATTCATTGAAGATGTTCTTGAAATATTTGAATTGTTCATTACTTCTGAGCTAATTTCCATTTTGAAACCCTTAGTCTCATGGCATCCTCCTTTATAAAACTAGGGTTGTGGCATAGCAGGGAATAATAATAATAATAATAATAATAATAATAATAATAATAATAATAATAATAATAATAATAATAATTATATATCGTTGTGCTTCTGTGTGTATGTTTTATATAGTACCTGTTTATTAGTTGAGAAATAATTCAAACACAAAAATAATTTCCAGTTTATGGCCGCTATTCATGATAATTATTTCGTATCTGATCTATAATCATCCATGGTACTCTCTTCTCTCTCTCTCTCTCTCTCTCTCTCTCTCTCTCTCTCTCTCTCTCTCTCTCTCTCTCTCTCTCTCTCTCTCTCTCTTAACACTGACCCCATCGCCTTTTATAAGTCGTGGATAGTGGAACTTCATGATTTCGTTAACTTACATCATGTCTGTGTCTTTATCCCTTTCCTTGAATATAGGATTTTGTGAGTTTTACCTTCTTTACTAATCCTGTTTGTTTTTATATCTTTTCTCATTAATAAATATATGTTTCAAAGATACATTAATGAATGTATTTTTTAAATAAAGGTAATATTTCAAAGATACATCTATTATTGTATGTTTGAAATGTTGCCTTTATTTCAAAGATACATTTCACAAACAAGGGAAATATTTCAAATTTTCATAAATCGATATATCTTTCAAATATTACATTTATTTGAAAAAAAAAAATCTTTGATATAAAAGTTACATTTCAAAGATACTTTTGTAGATATATCTTTGAAATAAAGGTAATTTTTGAAAGACCCATTAATAATGTATCACTGTAATACCACCTTTATTATAGCAAAATATAATCTACATATATGTTCTTGTTTTGTTTTTGTTTTTGGCACTTGGAGGAAAATGGCAAAAGTTATTCTTGCTTGCTTTGTGCATGTTCTCTAAGTTGTGGTTTAAGGACAAATTATTGTTTTCCTTGGGTTGTGGTTTGAGTCCCGCTCAAATTCGTTAGTTCGTTTAGTGTGTGCAACCTTACCATCCTTCTTAGCTAAGGATGAAATTTTGATGATGGTAGATAGATATTCAACGTATTATCAAGCTTGTATAGATACGTGCCCTTTTAATACCGAGACGCAAATATTTTCATTGTGATTACATTCTTTGAGCTCTGCCAAACGCTTTTCATATTCTGAATTTCATGAAAGAAAGCGACATAATAATTAACCCGAGGTAGAGAGAATACGCCCATAATTGCTACCCAGTAGGATCTAATCATATAATCTTCTTTTCATAAAAATAGAGTATTTTTACACTAACACTTTCTTTTTCGTGCTCAGTGGCTACACATAAAATCGTAATTACTGCAATTTAGTACCACTAGGTATCAAAATTACAGGGTATGTTATGAAATGAGTATTGAAGTAATAACTTCAGTAGATCCACGTGTATTATACAGCCATTGTGTTAGATTTTATGTCAATATCAAAGGGAAAGAATTAAGCAACATCCTCTATTGTGTATTACTTATCATAAGGAACTATAAAACGCATACAAAGCAAGTTAAAATAAATCTAAATGTATTTTTCATTTCTCTTGTTCATTATATTATCTTATAGTATGTTGAGTCTGATTGTTCAAAGATTTAGTAACATCGTCAACGACTCTCAGTTTATGGTCCAAAGTTCCAGCCCCACGTTCGCTGGGTGATAAATATCATGGCGAACATGGCTTTACTATCATTATTATTTAGGGATGGATTGTCTGAGAGGGGGGGGGGGTTGGGGGGGGGGGGGGCGTATTATATATGCTTATCCACTGCGTCATAAACAGGCATTACCTAGTCCTCCCGGATTTACCTTTGGTTTATTTTGTGAATCTATTAATCAAACTTTGATGTTTGATTT
>NC_090738.1:103111707-103114207 GCF_036898095.1 Palaemon carinicauda
AGCTTAATTGGTTCACATTTATAATATTTGACTAAGTAAATTTTTTGGGGGAAATCCTTTTATATATTTTAAATTTTTTCTATTTTAAAAATAATGATATTTGGTTTTAATGGGGAGTTCATTTAACGGATTTATCATAGAAAACTTTATAATTAATTATATCTAAATAATTTTTATTCAATTTCTTATTCTTATAGTTTATACTCTTTGAAAATATCAGTATCTACAGGAATTAATTATCCGGCAATCACGTAACAATTATCGCATTGCATTAGAATATCTCGATAATAATTCCATATGGCGAAAATTAAATCAAATGAATATAAAAAAAAAGATGCCGAATTAGTAGCCTGAAAGTCGAATCATTGATAAGGATTCTCCATTGTTAATCCGTCGAAAATGAAGTCTGAGTATTATTGAGATCTGATATGGTTGACAATTGCATTGCGTAGGAAGAAAATTTTATTATTCAAGATGTCAATCTCTTCCTACGTTCCTTTTATGCAGGTTATTGGGTCCTTTGAATAATGGTGATAATGATAAACATGGCAAATGGGATAATAATAATAAGAATAATAATATTTATATATATGATAGAATTTTATTTCCAGACTTATTTCTTGAGGTTTTACCTTATTTTAGATTTTAATAATAATAATAATAATAATAATAATAATAATAATAATAATAATAATAATAATAATCTTCCCAGCTGGTTCTCATTTCTATATGCGTCGCCGTTGCGGATGAGTCGTTTTCATCTTTTTTCTATTCTGCGCTTCTGCCTCATCAATCCCCTTCTCCTGTAAGTCTCCTCTCATACAGTCCCTCCATCTCTTCCTTGGTCTCCCTCTTCTTTTTTCTTCCTTGAACCTCCATCTCCATAGTGTGTCTCCCAACGTGGTCCTCATCTCTCCTCATCAGGTGTCCATACCATCTCAGCCTCCCTTCCTGCACTTTTTTTTTATATTTCCATTACCTTTGTCGACCCCCTTATGTAGTCATTTTTTATGCGATCCTCTCTTGTCACCCCAGACATCCACCTAAGCATTCTCATTTCTGCCACATCCATCTTCTTCTCTGTCTTCCTCATGCTTGCTGTTTCTGTTCCATACAGCATTGCTGTTCTTACCACTGTCTTATGAAATTTTCCTTTTAATCTCAGTGGTATTCTTTTGTTACAAAGAACTCCTGAGGCTGCTCTCCAGTTGTTCCAGCCTGCCTGTACCCAATGTTTAACTTCATCTTCCATACCTCCTCCACCATTAACAAATGATCCCAAATACCTAATCTTATCAACTCTCTTTATCTATTCTTCCCCAAGCTGAATACTTTCGCTGACATCCCCCTCACTGGTGGTACACATATATTCTGTCTTAGATCTACTTATTCTCATTCCTCTGTCCTCCAGTACTTGCCTCCATCTTTCCAATTTCATTTCCAGATCTTCCCTGCTCTCTGCGCACAGAAAAATATCATCTGTATACAATATGTTCCATTGTACTACCTCCCTTACCTCTTCTATTAAAACGGCCATCACTATGTTAAATATAAAAGGGCTCAGAGCCGACCCTTGGTGTAATCCTACTCTCACCTCAAAACCCTGTCTTCCCAGCACTGCTCCTCACTCTAGTAAATACATTACGGTAAATCTCTTATATCAGTCGAACATACTTCTCTGGCACCCTCCTCTCCCTCAGACTCCTCCATACCTCGTGTCTTGGGACTTGGTCATAAGCCTTTTCAAGGTCAATAAATGCCACATGCAGGTCTCTTTGCTTTTCCCGAAATTTCTCCATTAGTTGCCTCAGACAAAATACACCATCTCTCGTTTCCCTCCCCTTCATGAATCCTATCTGCTCTTTACCTATTTCTACTTCTTCTCTTAGTCTGGCATATATCATATATATATATATATATATATATATATATATATATATATATATATATATATATATATATATATATATATATATATATATATATATATATATATACATATTTATATATATATATATATATATATATATATATATATATATATATATATATAGAGAGAGAGAGAGAGAGAGAGAGAGAGAGAGAGAGAGAGAGAGAGAGAGAGAGAGAGAGGGGGGGGGGGGGGAAATCAAGGGTTTTTTTTCCTGTGAACTTAACGTTACCAGAAGTTGGAATGAGCAGTCTCTAATATCCCGCCTCTCCTCACACGATTGGCGATTCTGACTGAGGACCATCCGGGATCTGCGAGAATCTCTTTCTGAATCATAAATGATTATTAATTCCGTCTATTAATTGGATTAAATTTTCACTTATCATTTGGTTATCTCATTTCATAGACAGAATTCGAAATCGAATTTGGGACGGGACATTTTATTTTGTTCAGTGCTGTCCCGAATATTAATTTTGAACGTTCAATACATTGTCAGCTTCGATGTAATTGGCTTTCAGAAGTTGGTTTTAATTTTCTGGAATTTTGCGTTTCAGGAAGTGGCTGGGACTG
>NC_090738.1:103134207-103144207 GCF_036898095.1 Palaemon carinicauda
ATAT
The DNA here is from genome assembly GCF_036898095.1 of Palaemon carinicauda. Taxonomy (NCBI): domain Eukaryota; kingdom Metazoa; phylum Arthropoda; class Malacostraca; order Decapoda; family Palaemonidae; genus Palaemon; species Palaemon carinicauda. The sequence goes on from NC_090738.1 coordinate 103,134,212, forward strand.
ATACACACATATATATATATATATATATATATATATATATATATATATATATATATATATATATATATATATATATATATATATATATATATATATATATATATATATATAGTATCACTTTCAAGTCACCTACTTAAATAGTTCTACTTACCAGACCTAAACTTGCTTATATTTTATGTTGATTTCGTATTAAAGAACTTGAAATGTGTTTACTTAAAGTTTTATTACTCAAGAAATTTTATCTACAATTTCTTACTTAAATATTTATAAGGTCACGAAAAAAAAAATTAGATCAAATGAAATTCAAAATTTTTAAAAAGGGAATTAACGCCCACCATAAAATTATCAACTGATTTTAATAAAATCTACACAATTTTATATATATATATATATATATATATATATATATATATATATATATATATATATATATATATATATATATATATATATATATATATGAAGTCTTTTTGTGAAAAACTAAATTATATTCATTTTTAATTTCATTGATGGAAAAAAGGATTTCAAAATCCATTATTTCTATAACTATTGCAATGAATCTTACCTCAAATGAAGTTTATCATTAGAAGAACCTATTTTACTACCAAATTGTCTATAAAATAAGTCTTTAAATTTCATATGAATATTTTTTTTTTCTAGTTCTGACTTTCCAATTTTGTACATATCTGTTCCATTAATCAGCGTGTGTATACTTTTAAAATTGACCCGCGAACAGAGATGTTAGCGTTTGAAGCTAGGAAAACATGAAATGGAAAAACCCCTCGTTTAACGGTAAATTAGTATTTTTATGATATCCCACAATTCCCGTAAATTATTCCAAAATATTAGCTTTCTATTTCTCTTTTGAACGGTATGTATACTTTAAAAATATGATTTGAAAATAAGGGAATCTTCACATACAAAAGGGCAAAAATAAATCATGGAAAAAAAACGTGTAAAAGTAAGATACGATTCGTCGTTCGTTACACAATAATTTCAATCCTTAAAGAGCAAACTACATGAAATAAAGTTTTAACACTCACCAGGGAATAATCCTGACATCCATTTCATCTTTTTATTTTCTACATTCTCAGCACCATTACATGGTCTCACGTGAATATGTACAAATTAAGTCGAACTGTGACTGATATATGCAAGGGGAGTCAAAGTAGAGGCCATTGTTTGTATGCAAGGTCTGTAAACCAACTTATGTTGTTTCACCTCTGCTAAGTTGGTGGCACGAACATTTCCATACCTCAAATGTTTTCAGATTTTGACAACACTTCATTTGTATCACGATGATACAGAAATGTTACTGTGATTTGTGATTGCTCGAAATACGGTAAATAACTTGAAAATCTAACACTAAGTATGACAATAGTTCCCTTCAGGGAAGCCTACTAGCCGCCGGGCAGCGAAATTTTTTTCCCAAACAGGAGTGCAGATTGGGGAGGGGCTTCGTGAGAAGAAAAGATATACATATATATTAGTTATGTTATATATTATTACATTCTATTATATACCTGATCCATGTTAGTTACCTTAGAGAATATTACATTTACTTTTTCCTAAAATGATGTTTATTCCTGCAATGCAATGCCAATATTGTTATGTTTTCTTTTGGTAGCATCTTACTCTTCTTACTTTGCGAAGTTTTCAATTCGATTAATATTTGCATTTGCCTGTCTTTGCATAGCTTATTCATATTTATCTTCCAAGATACCAAATGGATAAACATACTATACTACGTTCTTAAGTTAAAACCAGGCAAAATATACCTGGGGTGTTTTTTTTATAATTTAGTATGAGAATATTATAACCATTATTATTTAGGTGTCTATAAACATTTCAGTTCTTAAGGACTAAAGTTACTGATCATATGTTTGATGAGGCAGTAACCCATTAAACCTTAACGGAGCCGTAATAAATGAGTTACCCTTTAAATCTGTTTTCTGCTCACGAAGCCCCGCCCTAATCTGCACTCCTGTTTGGGAAAAAAATTTCGCCGCCGTGCAGCCGGGGTGCGAAATTTTTCATCAAGTAGAGTCAATAATAGATTATTTTTATCATTAATTTGTCTACTTTTTTTTCTAGCAGATCACATGCCATGAACAGTAGATCAATAGTAGATCACAAACCTTCGGTAGATCATATGCTAGAAGAGCACCTAAGATTTTGCCGTACAACTTATCAGCGTGGTTCAGTTCCAGGAAGTTGAAGCTCCTTGTTGTTCTCCCAGGAGTATCGCGTCAACGACACCAATTCATATTCATAAGTGTATAACCCCTCTTTATTTGCACAACACTATGCTTGTGGGCACAATCACTATTAGAAGCGTAGGTATTGCAGAAAATTCAATGCCATTCGTTACCTCCTACACAGACAGCACACTTTGTATACTTTTATATTCTAACTTCCAACACCTGTCTAACATAACGGACAACTTCTTTGGTTTGTGATCCAAACTTCCTTCATTCTATGCGCGGGTTTTCTGAATTCTTTACAGCTAAATATTGACTTGGTTGTATCATCTGCCTCAGTACACAATACACAAAGCCTAAACTCCATTTCATTCCTGAAATATATCATATAATCCTTACCTTCATTACTTTTACTGCTTCCTTGGTGTTAAGTTCTCCAATGTAATCTCTTCTGCCATTTCTATTTACAAACCTCAGCTTTGTCATTTCTACTTTTCTTTTCTTCAACTTTTCTTTTAATTTTACTTGTCACTTTACCTTTTATTTCATTCGTGAGTTCGTGCTTTTTATACTTTTTCTCGATTTTAGGATCATATTTTTTGTATATTTCTATAAGACTTTTCCCTCTGCAATCCTCATATGGTCCCCCCAAAATTGTGTTTATTTTATACAATTTCTAAACAAAATTCTGATACAATTTTTCACCAAAACATTTTCTTCTCTATGTTATTCGATTAAATGTTCGTCTCGTGCTCCTAAATCTAATTAAGTCTTCTCCGATAATTCTATCAAAGGCCCTAAATATTAAATTTTGCTAAAAGCAGCTTTGCCAGGGAAGAAAGAAGGTTAGTGTCTGATGATGAGGGTGATGATAATGATGATGCCTATTTATCATTACTATTTTCCTTACTTTTAGCATTGTCCGAATCTTTTACTAATTCAAGATTATCATTAACTATCAATATCACTATCACCATCATCATTATTGTTACTGTATCATCATTATTATTATTATTATCATGGTTATCATTATTTTCGTAAAAAAAAAAAAAATATATTGTCATTCTTGTGGAGCCGACTTAGACTGTTGTTAATTTGATAAGAGGCAATTTTAAAATGAATGTAAAAATCTGAATGAAAAGAGCATATTGGAAAAGATAATATGAATCAAAATGAAGAATAAACAACGGCACAAGAAGAATTGTACCCTAATTCTATGCGGGATTACATCTAACTGATCTATTGGTATATAAATTTATTTAATCATCCTGAATTTCTCCTATGCTACGTTCTAGTAAGCACCTGTGATCAAGTAAGGCTATGATGAAGGTAATGCTGTGCCACAGGCAGTGGCAGTGGTAGAGACAAGGCTGTGGCAGAGGCATGGCTGTAACAAAGGCAAGGTTCTGACAGAGGCAAGTCTATGACACACACAAACCTATGACACAGGCAAGGCTGTGACACAGGTAAGGCTGTGGCACAGACAAGGCTCTTGTGATATAGGCAAGAGTATGACACCAGCAAGGCTATGACACAGGCAAGGATGTGACACAGGCTAGGATTTTGTGACGGAGGCAAACTTACTGATACAGGCAAGGCTATGACACAGGCAAAGCTGTAACACAGGCAAGGCTATGACACAGGCAAGGCTGTAATAAAGGCAAGGCTGTGATACAGGCAAGGCTGTGACACAGGCAAGACTATGACACATGCAAGGCTTTAACACAGGCAAGGCTGTGACTAAGACAAGAATATGACACAGGCAAGGCTATGGCACAGGCATGGCTGTGACACAGGCAAGGCTGTTGCAACACAGGCAAGGCTATAATGCTGGCAAGGCTATGACACGTGCAAGGCTGTGACACAGGTAAGGCTGTGACAAAGGCAAGAATATTACACAGGCAAGGCTATGGCACAGGCAAGGGTGTGACGCAGGCAAGGCTGTTACAACACAGGCAAGGCTATAATGCTGGCAAGGCTATGACACATGCAAGGCTGTGACACAGGTAAGGCTGTGACAAAGGCAAGAATATTACACAGGCAAGGCTATGGCACAGTCAAGGTTGTGACACAGGCAAGGCTATAACACTGACTAGGCTGTGACAAAGGCAAGACTGTGACACAGGCAAGGCAGAGACGCAGGCAAGGCTGTGCAAAGGACAAGACTGTGACATATGCAAGACTATGAGATATGCAAGGCTCTGACACAAGCAGAGCTGGAACAAAGGCAAGGATATGACAAAGGAAAGGCTATGGCACACGCAAGGCTATTACAAACGCAAGGCTGTGACACATGCAAGGCTATTATACACGAAAGGCTGTGACATAGGCAAGGCTGTGGCAGAGACAAGACTGTTGTGACACAGGCAAGGTTACGACACCGGCTAGGCTATGGCATATGAAAGGCTATGACACAGGCAAATCTTTGACAAAGGCAAGGATATGACACAGGCAAGGCTATGGCACAGCAAGACTGTGACACAGGAAGTCTATTACATAGGCAAGGCTGTGACACCATCAAGGCTGTGACACTAGCAAGGCTGTGGCACAGATAATGCTGTTAAGACACAGGCAAAGCTAAGACACAGGCAAGGGTATGACACATGCAAGGCTGTAAAAAAGGCAAGGCTTCGACACAGGCAAGGTTGTGACACAGGCAAGGCTATGGCACTGGCAAGGCTATGACACAGGCAAGGCTGTGACCTATGCAAGACTATGACATATGCAAGCGTATAACACAAGAAAGGCTGTGATAAAGGCAAGGATAGGACACAGGTAGGGCTAAGGCAGAGGCAAAGCCTTGACACAGACCGGGCTACTACACAGGAAATGCTGTGACACAGGAGAGTCTGGGGCACAGACAAGGCTGTTGTGACACAGGCAAGGTTATGACACAGGCAAGGCTAAGACGCAGGGAAGGCTGTGACAAAGGTAAGGATATGACACAGGCAAGACTGTCCCCAATGCAAGACTATGACACATGCAAGGGTATAACGCAATAAAGACTGTGACAAAGGCAAGGATAGGATACGGGTAGGGCTATAGCACAGGCAAGGCAGTGACACAGACCGGGCTACTACACAGAAAATGCTGTGACACAGGAGAGTCTGTGGCAGAGACAAGCTTGTTGTGACACACACAAGGCTATGACACAGGCAAGGCTAAGACGCAGGGAAGGCTGTGACAAAGGCAAGAATATGACACAGACCAGGCAATGGCATAGGCAAGGCTCCTGTGACAGAGGCAAGGCTACGACACACGCAAATTCATGACACATGCAAGGCTGTGACAAATGGCAAAACTATGCCACAGGCAAGACTATTCCACAGGGAAGGCTGTGACACAGGCAATGCTGTGGAACAGGCAATGCTATGACACAAGAAAGACTAAGACACAGGCAACTCCGTGACACAGGCAAGTCTACGACGAAGGCAAGGCTATGGCACAAGCAAAGCTATGACATAGGCAAAGCTATAACACATGTAAATCTATGACACATGTAAGGCTGTGACACAGGTGAAGCAGTGACAAAGGCACAGGATATGACACAAGCAAGGCTATGGCAAAAGCAAGGCTATGACACAGGTAAGACTATTACACAGAAAAAGCTGGGGCATAGGTAAGACTGTAGCACAGGCAAGGATGTTGTGACACAGGCAAGGCTTTTGTGACACAGGCAAGGCTGTCGCACAGGCAAAGCTATGACACATGCAAGGCTATGACACAGACAAGGTTGTGACACAGGTAAGGGTGGGGCACAGACAAGGCGATGACACAGGTAAGGCTGTGACACAGGCAAGGCTATGACACAGGCAAGGCTATGACACAGGGGAGGCAGCGGCACAGGCAAGGCTGTGACACAGGTAAGACTGTGCCAGAGGCAAGGCTATGACACAAGCAAGGTTCTGACACAGGTAAGGTGGTAACGCAGGGAAGGGTATTAAGCAGGTATGGTTGTGACACAGGTAAGGCTGTGACACAGGTAAGGCTGTGACGAAGGAATGGCTATGACACAGGAAAGAATATTACACAGGCAAGTCTTTGCCACAGGAGAGCCTGTGACATAGAGAAGACTGTGATACAAGCAAGGCTAATGACATAGGAAAGCCTGTGACACAGGCAAGGCTGTGACACAGGGAAAGCAGTGACACATTCAAGGCTACAACAGAGGTAAGGTTGTGACACAGGCAAGGCTGAGACACAGCAATGTTTATGACACAGACAACGCTGTGGTACAGCCAACGCTGTGACACAGGCAATGCTGTGATACAGGCAAGGCTGTGACTCAGGCAAGACTATGAAACAGGAAAAACTGTGACACAAGCAATGATGTGACACAAGTAAGACTATGACATGTACCAGGCTATGACTCAGGCAAGGCTGTGGCACAGGCAAGGCTGTGGCACAGAAAAAGCTATGGCATAGGCAAATCTGTTACACTGGCAAAGGTGTGGCATAGGCAAGGCTGTTTCGACACAGGCATGAAAATGTTACAGGCCAAGCTATTACACAAGCAAGGCCATGACTCAGGCAAGACTGTGCCACAGCTAAGGCTATGACACAGGCAACATTTTGATATAAGCAAACTGTAACACAGTCAATGTTATTACACAGGCAAGGCTGGGCCACAGGCAAGGCTATGATACAGGTAAGGCTATGACATATGCAAGGCTGTGACACAGGTAAGACTGTGACACAGACAAAGCTGTGATACAGGCAAGGCTGTTGCACAAGCAAGGGTGTGGCACAAGCAAGTCTGTGGTACAGGGAAGGCTGTTGTGACACAGGCAAAGCTATGGCACATGCAAGGCTATGACACATATAAGGATGTGACACAGGCAAGGCTAGGACATAGGTAAGGATATGTCATAGGCAACACTGTGACACAGGCAACACTTTGACAAAGGCAAGATATGACACAGGCATAGCTATGACACAGGCGAGGCCATGATACAGGCAAGGCTATGGCCTAGGCAAGACCGTGGCACAGGCAAGGCTATTACACAACAATGCTGTGACACAGGCAAGGTTATGGCACAGGCAAGATTGTTGTGACACAGGCAAGGCTAAGACCCAGGCAAAACTATGACACATACAAGACTGTGATACAGGCAAGGTTGTGACAAAGTCGAGTATATGATACAGGCATGGCTATGGCGAAGACAAGGCTATGACACATGCAAGGTTATTACACAGGCAAGGCTCTAACACAGGCAAGGCTGGGGCAAAGGCAAGGCCGATGTGACTCAGACCAGGCTATGACACAGGCAAAGCTATACATATGCAAGGCTGTGACAGAGGCCAAACTGTGGCACAGGCAAGGCTATGACACAGGCAAGGATATGGGACAGGCAAGACTATAACACAGGCAAGGCTGTGAAACAGGCAACGCTTTGGCATAGGCAAGGCTATGACACTTGCAAGGCTCTGACACAGGCAAGGCTGGGACATAATCAAGGCTATGGCACATGCAAGGCTGTGACACAGGCAAGACTGGGGCACAGACAAGGCTGTGACAAATGCAATGATACAACACAGGCAAGGCTATGGCACTTGCAAGGCTGTGACACAGGCAAGACTATTACACAGGCAAGGTTGTGACACAGGCAAGGCTGTGGCAAAGGCAAGGCTGTTGTGACACAGGCAAGCCAATGACACATTAAAAGCTATCATACACACAAGGCTTTGATACAGGTAAGGCTGTGACACAGGCAAAGGTGTGACAGAAACAAGGCTTTGGCAGAAGAAATGCTATGACACAAGCAAGGCTATGATACAGGCTAAGCTGTGACACAGGCAAAGCTTTAGCAGACGGCAGTCTATGACACAAGCAAGGCTGTGACAAAGCAAGGCTATGACACAAGGCAAGGCTGTGACACAACAAAGCTGTGACAGAGACATGGCTATGGCACAGACAAACCTGTGACACAGGCGAGGCTGTGATTCAGGTAAGGCGGTGACACAGGCAAGGTGGTGATAAAGGCAATGCTATGACACAGGTAAAGTTATGACACAGACAAGGCAGTGAGACAGCAAAGTTTGTGACACACACAATGCTGTATCTTAGCCAACGTTGTGACAGGCATGTCTGTGACATAGGCAAGGCTGTGACTCAGGCAAGGCTATGACACAGGAAAGGTTGTGACCCAGACAAGACTATGCCAAAGGCAAGGCTGTGCCAAAGGCTAGGCTGTGGCACAGGGTATGCTATGCCAGAGGAGAGGCTGTGGCAAAGACAAGGCTATAACAGAGGCAAAGCTATGACAAAGGCAAGGCTGTGGCACATGTAAGACCATGACACAGGTGATGCTGTGACACAGGCAATGCTATGATACAGGTAAGGATGTGACACAGGAAAAGGTATGACACAGTGAGGTTTGTGACACAGTCAACACTATGACACAACCAATGTTTTGACTCAGGCAAGACTGTGTCATGGGCAAGGCTTTGACTCAGGCAAGGCTATGACATAGCAGAGTTGTGACCCTGACAATACTGTGACAAAAGCAAGACTATGACAGAGGCATGGCTATGACACAGTTAAGGCTATGACAAAGGCAATGCTGTGTCACAGACAAGGCTGTGACACAGGCAAGGCTGTAACACAGGTAAGGCTGTGACCAAAGCATGACTATGACACAGGCATGACTATGACACAGGCAAGGCAGTGACACAAACAAGACTCTGACACATGCAAAATTATGATACAGACAAAGTTGTGACACAGGCATGGCTGTGACACAGACAACTATTTGCTACAGGCAAGGCTATGACAAAGGCAAGGCTATCACACAGGCAAGGCTACCACAGAGGCAAGGCTATGACACGCAATGCTGCAACATAAGTAAGGCTGTGACACAGGCAATGCTTTGACATAGGTAAGACTATGACACAGCAATGCTATGTCAGGGGCAAAACTATGACACAGGCAAGGCTATGACACAGGCAAGACTTTGACACAGGCAAGGCTATGATATAGCAAGGTAAGGTTGTGACATAGGCAAGTGTATGAGAAAGGTAAGGCTGTGACACAGACAAGGCCGTTACACAGGCAAGGCTGTGACATAGACAAGGCTTTGACACAGACAAGGCTATGCCACAGGCAATGATCGGACACAGGCAAGGCTATGACACAGGCAAGGATGTGACACATAAAATGGTATGGCACCGGTAAGGTTGTGACACAGGCAAGGGTGTGATAAAATATAAGGCTGTGACACAGGCAACGTTGTGACACAGGCAACGCTGTGATGCACACAAGGTTATGACACATCCAAGGCGGTGACACAGGCAAGGCTATTACACAGGCAGGGCTATGACAAAGGCTAGACTATGACACAGGCAAGACTATGATATAGGCGAGGCTTTGTTACAGGTAAGGCTAAGACACAGGCAAGGTTATGACACAGCCAAGGCTGTGACCCAGACAAAGCTGTGACAAAGGCAAGGCTATGACACCAGCAAGGCTCTGAGACAGGCAAGGCTGTGACACATGGAATGATGTGACACATGCAATGGTATGACACTGTCAATGTTATGACTCAGGTGACTCTGTGACAAAGGTTAGGCGATAGCATAGGCAAAGCTTTGACTCGGGAAAGGCTATGACACAGACAAGGCTGTGACACAGGCAATGCTGTGACACAGGCAAGACTAACACACAAGCATAGCTCTAACACAGGGAAGGCTATAACGCAGGAAAAGCTGTGGCATAGGCAAGGCTGTGACATAGGCAAGGCTATGACACAGGAAAGCCTATGACAAAGAAAAGGCTTTGACACAGGCCAGGCTGTGA
>NC_090738.1:103151707-103159207 GCF_036898095.1 Palaemon carinicauda
TAGATTTGGTGAGTTCCTAAGTTATTTGAAATGATGTGACCCTTTATATGTCCAGACTCCAGATATTCTGTCAGCCATAAATTGTGTTTAATATACTTTATGAGTTTTAGGACCTAATAGATATCAGAAGCTATTTGCACTTGATTAAATATGAATTCTATCAAAGTAATTGATAAATGGAAATACAATTAAGAAGAAGTACATTAATAGTGAAATAATGATTAATCCTTTACTCAATATTATCTTTTCATTCATAGCTTGTTTTAAAAAACTGCAATTTACAAAGCTTATAATCTAATCTCTAGAAACTTGCTATAATATATAATTAATGGATCTACACAATATCCATTGCATTGTATAATTCCATCAAGATTTATTGCACACTGTATACAAACAGAACACAAACAGGATCTGAATTAAAATACTTTCTTGCTTTTTCTAGAAGAACATCACTGATATCAGCAAACGATACATTGTAGTTTTCCATTTTCTATACCATGGGAGTGAGGGAACCTGAGATATCCCGAGTCATTGTTGTTCTTATGCAATCTTTATTTTCTTCACCTGAGAAAAAGATATTTCTTCAGAGCAGTTTGCAATCATCAAACTAAGGAACATGTTCAAAATAGCTTCTACTATACATTAGGGAATGTTAATTGAACATGATCTTTAGATATCACTCGATAGTTCTAGGATAGAGATCCTGACGTGTCAGACCATCATGTTCCTGTGAATCATAGCTTAGATTATGTGTAACATATTGATGAAAATGCTGAAGTTCTCCAACAAGGTTTATGGTCACATCTTTAGGCTATATTTTGGATAGAGTACTAACTCCTTTGCAAGTCTATTCTTCTATTATATCTGTATAGATATCTAATATTATGCCATATATTATTTACATTACGTACAGTTATGAACCTTACATTTGCTTTATTATTATTTCGTAGAAGAATGATATTTATTTCCATTTATCTTTTCCCATTACATATACTGTAAGACCACTTTTTCATTATGCACCGTGGCAACAATGTAATTAGATGTGTCAACACTGCCTTTCTTTCCGCCATGTGCATATAATAGTCAGTCATTGTTCAGTGGTCACTGTATCGACAAGCATGGGCCGGTTCCCCGCTGCTTGTCACATGTATGTCCGTTTTTCTCTATTATACGGGATTTTAAAGAACCTACTGGTTTAAATTGTCACCCTCCATTACATTTATCACATGGATGTATGTGGCAGTATCACACACATGGCGCAGTGAGTAACCGGACGTTAATGGATTCCAAGACGACGACCGCCATTACTGTTTACTTCTCGTCTCGTCTCGCACATTGGATCCCTTACAGTGACTCAAGATTTTAACTACAGTGTCTCTTAAGAACGATACAGTGTTTGTGCAGTGCAGGGTTAGAGTGTCAGTGTGTTACAGTGCTGTGTTGCATTACGTTAGTGTCCTTGCCAACATTTATTTTGGGACATTTGAACTCTGGCGCCATTTTCTCAGCAGCCCCACCTCACGTCCTCCCTCTTTCATGCATCGATGGTGACTGAGGCCCGAGGCTCTCGCCCAGAGGCATGCTCACTCACCCCACCCGCCTCCCCTCGGATCGCAAGTCGCAACACACTCGCTCACTCACCCAACTGCCGCTTATTTCACAAGCTCACTGACAAACACTGTAATTTTTAACTCTCCAAAGTGATTTCTTTCGCTCACATACAGCGATTTGGATATTTTTCTGGATCTCTACAGATTTCAAGCTTTCTTACGACACCAAACTCAATATGGCTGAGCAAGAGGAACAGCTAATTGATTTATTGGATCAGACAGAGGATCAGACGGAGGATCAGGCAGAGGATCAAACGGAGGGTCTGACGACGGACGAAGTACCTTTGCACCTCCCCACTGCTGATGAAGATACCAGCACTCTTCATCCTCCCCTGACTCCCAATAGGTCAGGAGACCACAATAATGATATACTTCATCTCATCCATTTTCTACAGACTTCCAGCATGCAAGAACAAGACCGGCGACGACAAGAGGAGCAGACCTTCAGACTACAGATGGAACAATCAAGACAGGAAGACAACCAGAGGTTCATGTCCCTTTTCTCCTTGCTATCAGGACAGATTGCGGCATCGCAACCCCAGCAACCTAACCCCATAATTGCACCTCCTGTTACACCTGTTCCCCCAACCCCTGGCTTCTCAGTGCATACACCTACGACTTCTAGCAAGCCTACAGTCCATCCTCCACCTCTCTTGCAACAAGATGCAACTTATCAAGCCTTTCGCCAATGGAGACTGCGTTTTGAGGATTATGCAGCATTAGTTGGACTTGATAGATTACATCAAACTTCCCAGCTGATTCACCTGAGAACCTGCATCTCCTTGGACGTCCAGCGCCTGCTTACGCATACACTGGGCATCCCTCCCAACACATCACTTTCCCTTACAGAGGTGTTGGATACACTGCAGAAGCACTTTCGTAGCCTTAGAAATGAAGCCTTACGGCGCAGGGAATTGTTGTCCTGTAAACAGGCTGTCGGAGAATCATTTGCAGACTACTACGCACGCCTCAAGGATCTCGCTGATGAAGTGGACTTATGCACTGGCAACCCCACCTCTTGCACTGAACGGCAATTGCAGATGGTAATTTTGATGGGTGTGAGAGACGAAGAGTTAATACAACGCCTTATCCCCCTCCAACCCTCATCTACCCTCGCAGAGTTTGTGACATGCTGCCGCTCCTACGAATCTACACGTGCAACTGCATCAGCCATTGCATTTTCCCCTAGCCAAGTCAATGCAGTATCTACATACAAGAAGAACCAGCGTCTACAGAAGAGGACTTCTCATCGATCTCCTGATCAACGCTCTCACCAGTCTCATAACAGTGACCCTTGTCAATATTGCTCTCGCAAACACGATTCTGGGCAATGCCCAGCCACTGGTGCATCGTGCAATAACTGTGGACGAACAGGTCATTGGCCCCGCACTCAGAAATGCCCTGCTAAGGAAGCTCGGTGCAATAACTGCAAGAAACAGGGACATTTTGAGAAGATGTGCATGTCTACCAAGAAAAGTCAGACTGGATATACAGCTTCACCTCCTACTACTAAGTCAAACACCAGCTGCCGTTTCGTGGGTGATAACTCAGGTAGTGAGCCCCCCACACCAGTCACTGTCTCTCTGTCATTTGGCGATATATCATCACATATCCAGCTAATCCCCGATACAGAAGCAGACATCACAGTGATTGGCACCATACATTTGGATGCACTCGGCATACCTCGGGCAAGCCTTGAACCTCCACCCATGACAGAAGTTGTGACAGCAGATGGATCTCCCATGACACCGGCTGTAGGATACTTCCAGGCAAAACTTCGTCTTGGCAACAAGTCTTGCTCAGCAACCATGCATGTTCATGAGGATATCCAGACTCCCCTCCTCTCTCGTGAACATTGCCGAGCCCTTGCCATAGTGTCACCGGACTTCCCGAAGCCTATCCTCAAGGTAACACATGTCAACAGATGCGCTCAGTTCCCTGCCTCCGCTATGACGTCACCTGCAGCTATTAAGGACTATTTTCTTCGGCACTTCAGCGACGTCCTCATATCCAAGAAGGATCTACAAACCCAGCCACTAAAGAAAATGGCAGGCTCTCCAATGAGGATTCACCTGAAACCTGGCGCTACACCCTTCGCTGTCCATACGCCCAGGCCCATTCCGTTTGCTCTCAGAGATCAAGTGAAAGAAGAACTTGACTCCTTGGTGCAACAAGGAATCATCAGACCAGCAGGCGACGAACCCTCTGAATGGTGCCATCCCATGGTCTTGGTACCCAAGGACAAAGGTGTGCGCATCACTGTGGATCACACCCATCTAAATTCTCAAGTAGCCCGCCCTACACACCCATCACCAACGCCCCATGATGCTGTCCGCAATATCTCTCCTACTGCGAAGTACTTCACCACAGCGGATGCCCTGCATGGCTACTGGCAAATGGAGTTGGCAGAAGAGGACCGCCACCTGACTACATTTATAACTCCGTACGGAAGATTCCAGCACTGTCGTGGGCCAATGGGATTTTCAGCAACAGGTGATACATACTGCCTCCGTGGAGATATGGCACTACAAGGTGTTCCCAACTGTGTGAAAGTTGTAGATGATATCCTCCTTTCCGACGAGGATCTCCCTTCCCACCTACAACACGTGCACCAGATGCTGACCAGATGCCGTCAATATGGCATAACCCTCAACAAGGACAAGTTCACTGTAGCCGCCCCTAAAGTTAACTTTTGCGGTTATGTCTTATCACCCGATGGTATTGCAGCAGATCCTGACAAGGTATCAGCTATACGGGACTTTCCTACACCATCTAACGTGACAGATGTTAGGTCGTTTATGGGTCTAGTCAATCAACTTGCCGACTTCACTCCAGACATCGCAGCAGCAGCACAGCCCCTACGCCCACTTATGAGCCCCAAACGCTCATTCGTCTGGACACCTGACCATGAGCGAGCATTTAAGAATGTCAAGACAGCTCTGACTTCACCTCCTGTCCTAGCACCCTTCAATCCTGCCTCGCCTGTAGTTCTACAAACAGATGCCTCACGCCTATATGGTCTCGGTTATGCCCTACTTCAAGATAACGGCCGAGGTCAGATGCGTCTCGTCCAGTGTGGCTCTCGTTTCCTTACGGATACCGAGACTCGTTACGCCACCATAGAGCTGGAGCTACTTGCAGTCACTTGGGCTATAGCTAAGTGCCGTCTTTACTTGTCCGGACTTCAGCATTTCACCTTAAAGACTGATCATCGTCCCTTGATACCGATTCTCAATCACTACACTCTGGATGCTATTGAGAATCCACGCCTTCAACGTCTCAAGATGAAAGTGGCCCCCTACATCTTCACTACAGTATGGCGCGCAGGGAAACAACTTTGCATACCAGACGCCCTGTCTCGTTCCCCAACCAGTCGCCCCACACCTGAAGATGAAGAAGAATGCACTACTTCGACTGCACATGTCAGGCGTATCGTTGCCAGCACCGCCACTTCTACTGACGACCAGGCAACAGGACCCATCATCGAAGAGGATAAGTCTCTACAAGAAATCCGCATGGCCGCATCTCAGGATCAAGATTACAGTCGTCTCGTTCACTACGTATCTAATGGCTTTCCCACCAACCGCTATGATCTCCACGCTTCCGCTCTCCCGTATTGGAAGCTGCGGGACAACCTTTACGCGGATGGAGAGTTGGTATTGTACGGACCCCGGATCGTCATCCCTGCAGCCCTCCGTCGACGCACCTTGGATCGACTCCACGACAGCCACCGAGGGATTGAAGCTACTCGACGTCGTGCAATGCAGACAGTATTCTGGCCAGGCATCAATGCAGATATTAAGAGTAAAGTAGAAAGCTGTGAGGCCTGCCAACAGCTTCTCCCTAGTCAGCAACAGGAACCTTACATGTGTGACGACCACCCATCCCGGCCCTTTGAAAGCGTGTCGGCTGACTTCTTCCACGTAGCAGGGAAATCCTTCCTTGTTATTGCAGATAGACTTTCCGGCTGGCCTGTGGTTGTTCCCTGTGGACGTGACACAACTACAGCCAGAGTTACAAGAATGTTCTGTGTTTTCTTCCGAGAGGTTGGTGTTCCACTCCGCTTACGAACTGATGGAGGACCCCCATTTTCCAGCCACGACTTCAAGCAATTTGCTGACCGCTGGGGAGTTAATCACATCATCACATCTCCACATTACCCTCAGTCTAATGGACACGCAGAAGCTGCCGTGAAAGCTGTGAAACACCTCATCCTCAAGACCGCCCCATCCGGGAACATAGATTGTGAAGCCTTTGATAGAGGACTGATGGAGCTTCGGAATACACCGAACCCTGCTGGACGCTCCCCTGCACAGATTCTCTATGGCCATCCTCTCCGCACTTGTGTTCCAGCCCACCCCAGATCATTCAAAGAGGAGTGGCAAACCAAGACCGAAGATTACGACCGCCGCACTGCTGCCCAAACCGACCAGGCTGTGAGCCTTTACAACTCTCATGCCCGCCATCTACCCAAGCTCACCATCGGCCAACGAGTGAGGATACAGGATGCAACGACGCTTCGATGGGACAAGATTGGTACCGTGATGGGCCGAGGAATGGCCAGAAGGTATGAAGTACGCCTTCCAAGTGGTCGTGTATGGTTTCGAAACCGACGACATTTACGCCCAGTGGCTAATATAAGTGATGACACCTCTCCCCAAGACCCTGTGTCCCCTTGTTCTGGCCAGGAAAGAGAGCCATCATCCGAACCCTCCAATGTACCTCGTCATTCACCTCGACTAGCTCAGAGAAATTACCGATCCGCTCGAGACACTGCTACGAGCGTAAAGGGGGAGGGAGGTGTATAGATATCTAATATTATGCCATATATTATTTACATTACGTACAGTTATGAACCTTACATTTGCTTTATTATTATTTCGTAGAAGAATGATATTTATTTCCATTTATCTTTTCCCATTACATATACTGTAAGACCACTTTTTCATTATGCATCGTGGCAACAATGTAATTAGATGTGTCAACACTGCCTTTCTTTCCGCCATGTGCATATAATAGTCAGTCATTGTTCAGTGGTCACTGTATCGACAAGCATGGGCCGGTTCCCCGCTGCTTGTCACATGTATGTCCGTTTTTCTCTATTATACGGGATTTTAAAGAACCTACTGGTTTAAATTGTCACCCTCCATTACATTTATCACATGGATGTATGTGGCAGTATCACACACAATATCTATTTTTTGTTAAGAATGAAAACGTTTTTGCAACGTCATTGTATACTGTTGCATTCTGTGCCATTTGTCTCTAATTCAACCAACACAGGTATATATGCTTTGACTCTGAACGTGTCTCCTGGCTCAGGGTTCTCTAAAGCATCATGTTCATCTTCGATATACCTTCTTCTAGAACTTCTTTTCGCATAATGGACAGTGGACACGGTTTCGTTTGTCTGTTCTTCAAAAAAATCTAGAAAATCCCCGGTACTTTAACTAAATCCGAAAGTGAAGCATACAACTTGTTAGGTTAATTATATATATATATATATATATATATATATATATATATATATATATATATATATATATATATATATATATATATATATATATATATATATATATATATTTATATTCATATACTTATATATACAGTATATATATATATATATATATATATATATATATATATATATATATATATATATATATATATATATATATATATATTTATATTCATATATTTATATATATACAATTTATATATATAATATATATATATATATATATATATATATATATATATATATATATATATATATATATATATATATATATATATATATATACATAGATATATATATAGAGAGATACATAGATAGATATGTATGTGTGTACATGTATGAGTTTATATAACTTCTATGATTATACAT
>NC_090738.1:103164207-103169207 GCF_036898095.1 Palaemon carinicauda
ATATATATATATATATATATATATATATATATATATATATATATATATATATATATATATATATATATATATATGGTTATAGTGACCATTAAATTGTTTCTCTTTCTCTCTCTCTCTCTCTCTCTCTCTCTCTCTCTCTCTCTCTCTCTCTCTCTCTCTCTCTCTCTCTCTCTCTCTCTCGTAATTTATTTGTGTCATATTCATATTCATTTATTTCTATGTTCAATAGAAACATGAATTAGGAGAGGATTGTTCTCTCTATCCCTTCCTATTCATTTTCTATTACAGTTATTGTTTCACCCTAAAAAACAAGCAATTCATTTGTAACATAAAAAGTGAATCACTTTAGAATAAATGGTTTCTGGTGAAGGGTTCACGAGTCTAAATACTTGATTAAATGTTCTATATTTTCAATCAATGCAGGAAATATATTTGTTTCATTCCAGTAATAGTTTCGTGTTTATTACGTCTTCTCTAAGTTGATACTAAAAAGTATAAAGTGGGGAATATTGAAAGAGGTAACATTTACAAAATATATCTTTCAGATTTCCATTAGCTTTAAAAAGAAAGTAAAAACAATAAAGCATATATAGATAGTTTATGTCGCTTTTTGAACTTCAATTTTTCAAAATATTGGTTTTCGAAATTGCAAGATGTATTTGATAGTTTCTGTTCGAAAATTGATGTTAAGAAAAAGATTTGAGTTTTTAATAATACTTGACCTGATCTTAGTTGTATTGTTATAGCTGCTTTTTTTGGATATTGCCACCATGTTTAACTAATCAATTAATACTTTAAGAATTGTATTTCCTTTTCCAGAAGAATCACGATTCATTCAGCTACTTCGTCAATCCATTCTCTAATTTTCTGGACATGAATGAGCCACCTCAAAACGTTCAACTTAGTATGGCTTAATTTTTTTTTTGTCACCCTTACAATTCTTATACTTTTATTTTGTGTACTCTCATACCTCATTCTGGGCGATTTCATCTCTCTCTCTCTCTCCTCTCTCTCTCTCTCTCTCTCTCTCTCTCTCTCTCTATATATATATACATATATATATATATATATATATATATATATATATATATATATATATATATATATATATATATATATATATATATATATATATATATATATATATATATATATATATATATATATATATATGTGTGTATATATATAACCATAAACACACAATTATGCGTTTTGGCTTTGATGTGACACCAGATTCCACAAATGAATAAAACCAGTTCAACTAAATCGAACCAATGCTTAAAACATATTTTTTATTCGGGTAAATGGTTAGAAATACTTAGAAATATAATTATCGTCTGCTCTTTCCATCTCTAAGCTTCTTACAAACGTTTTTTCAATGGCATCTCCAAGATTGCATTTGACCTGGCATTTGACCCTGGCACCTCCCACAGAAACAGCGTCACATCTTCCCCATAGCAACGGACAAAAGGTCGCGCGTCGTTATCCGAGAAACTCGTCGTCGTAAAACACGGACAGGAGATCTTCATCCTAACGACGGTAGATTCTTGACACCAAGTAGATCTGCACAAAGCGAGGGCCGCGCTCTATAACAAGGAAATGACCTTGCAACAGCAATGTTCGTCAGAGAGAGAGAGAGAGAGAGAGGAGAGAGAGAGAGAGAGAGAGAGAGAGAGAGAGAGAGAGAGAGGAGAGAGAGAGAGAGAGAGAGAGATTATTTATAAGAAAATTTTGAAGTCATAGTCATGATGAAGCGATGAGTAAAATAAAAACACATTAACGAGGGATGTTTGTGAAGCGAATATGTACAGTTGGACACTGAGATTCCTGGTACACCTCGTCTGAAGAAGTGAACCGAACCCAGCTACACCCCTATTGCGCGGTGAGTTCCCGTATTTAGCCTCGCTCACCACCTCTGCCATATCTTCCTGCACTATCTGTTTGGTTACTCGCCCTGAAGTAATGGTGTGATGGAGTGGTGTGTGCCAGGGACGCCTGTGTTTTAACTCTCAGATTTTTTATAGAGAAGTGGGATCACATTTGCACAGTCAGTGATTCGATCCCAGCATGCTGAGCACTGTCAGCTTAACTAGGATTTAATATTATTGACATCCAAGGTCAAGGGGAGGGCTTAGGGCTTGCAACCTCATTCCTAAAGAATTTCTGGCTCTACTCCCCTTACAAGAGAAAAGACTTGCATGTTAACATTGAGGTGTTTACCCTCTTAAAGGGTGGCTCAAAAGGAAAAGTAACTCGGCAGTCACTGCCCAATTCCTTATTAAACAGCTGAACCGCAGATGAAGCCGATTTTCTGATATCCATTTATTGATACAGATGGCTTATCAGTAGTGTATTGAACCACTTTACACAAAATGTCTCTTCACTAAATGTTAAACACTTTCCAAGACTCTTTGCTAACTTCTTCTGTTATCCATTCTTTCCATAACTCCAAACCATCTAACAATAGATGGGCCTGTCCTTTCATTTCTGGGCAATTTACACTATTCAATATTTTTCTGCCTTTTCATTCTTCTATATATTAATAATTTTAACTTTATTTTTCTCTTCATATTTAACATTCCCAAAAATTAGCTTCCATGTACTCACTCGTAAGATAGAGATATGTGAGATGCTGTAAAGGTTTTTTTATTAGATTCAACATTTAAAGAAATGTCATTAGCTGATTCAATGTTATCCAGGTACTTGCTCAAAAAGGTATATTTTCGATTCCTGGTCAGGGTCGGTACACTTGCCAAATATAATTCCCTTTGGGCAAAAGTTATTACCAAGATAAAGGGAATCCCATAGCATTAACAAATATCATGTGTATAATTATTGGTATGCTATCATACACACACATTGGGCCACGATTGCGCAAATAGACGCACATTTGACTTCATAAGTAAAGATGACACCTCACTAAAGTAATTTTTTCTCTCTCTCTCTCTCTCTCTCTCTCTCTCTCTCTCTCTCTCTCTCTCTCTCTCTCTCTCTCTCTCTCTCCGTTCTGGCAGAATTTATGCCATGACGACAATGCATCATTTGAATAGCTCTTTTGGTCTGTGATGTTGAGTGTATGAAAAGCAAGGATTTCTGCGCTCGAAGTCTGCAACTTTCCGCTCCGGAATAAACTTTCTCTAAAGGATAGCCATTATGATGCAAAGCATTGTGAATCGTCCTCAGGGAAATGATAGCGAGCAACTTCTACATGTTGGTTATGTTGCATTAACGAGCTTTGTAACGTTATGTTTATTTTCTTTTCTTCTTTATGAATTGGTCTATATGATTTATTTTTATTTTTTTGCATTATTATTATTATTATTATTATTATTATTATTATTATTATTATTATTATTATTATTATTATTATTATTATTATTATTATTATTGGGGTTATTTTTGCTATCGGTATTAGTTTTGGTGTTGTTTTTATTACCAGAACTTCATATGGGTTGTGGTGTCCTGTTGGAAACATTCCTGCGTGGTGATCTGCTGAGCTGGGGTTCGTGTCACGCTAAAGCTCGATAGTTTCTTGTAATGTCTGTAACCTCACCATCCTTGTGAGCTAAGGATGAGTGGTCCGTGGAGAGGGTGCTTGGTCGCTGAATCATATGTATGTGTGGTCAGTCTCTAGGGCATTTTCCTGCTAGCCAGGGCATTTTCACTGTTCCTATCCTCTGTACATTCATGAGCGGCCTTTAAACCTTTAAACTCGAAAATATCAAAACTACCAAGTAAACTGTTCTAAATATAAGAGGAAGTACATAAAAGTGTGAAAAGAGGACTATTTTGTAACTTTGAAATGTGGAATGTTATGCAGTAAAAATAAATTCCCAGAGATGCCTTGGCGCCCCATGAATACGTATGGAAGAATTCCAGGAACATCAATACAAGTCTCGCCAGACGAGAGACGGAATTATTTATGTGAAGTTCTTCAAAAGAAGGTCCTATTCTGGATGGAGATTTTGGGAATAAGGAAGGAAAGTTTTACAATGAAGGAGCTTCAGATCTGATTCGATTTTTAATCAGAGTGAAAATAACGTCGATAATGTTAAGGTTTTGTCGGTAGTTCTTTTCTTTTGAGGACGTAGAAAATATTGGTCGAAATTCGATGAAACGAAACATCAGTTTTATACAGATAGACGCTAGAATTTACAGTCCAGTAAATATAACGAATACAGAGATGTACATCGATGGTACTTACACTTATATAAGTTATAACAAAACGTAATAGTTAAGCACCTCGAAATCCTTTCAAAAGTACGATAGATGTCCCTAAATTCCTATGAATATCTTTCTCAAGGCTCTTGGACCTGCCTGTGCATAACTAATTATTCTCATGTTTCGTTTTTGAGCAAAATAAATGTTCAAATGACTATACTTTTTTTCAAGGTCACCAACATTACAGATTACCAGTGACTAGAGAATGAATAGAATTGAAGTGGATTTGCATTTTAGATATTTCAAAAACCCTAAATTTCATTTAAATGTTTCATATGACATTCAATACTGATATATGAATAATTTACTTCATTTTGTAAATTAGTAAGTTGAAGTTTCTTTTAATATTTATTTCACAAAGGAAATAAATAGAATAATTTATCTAACTACACCATGTATTTCAACCCCCAAACATTGCAAATTAAGATTGGAGAAAATATTGAATTCAGTTTTATTTACAATTAAAGTAAGTATATGCAATTTTTGTTGAATAGAAATATAATACTTCAATATCACAGAAAAAAAAGATACAATTGGCGAAATGCATTTAATTGAATGACACTAAAATTAATAGAATACAAGACAGCTAATACCGATATTTTATCGAGATGTTTATTGATTTTGTTTTCTCACTGGTAAGCTTTATTCCTCTCTCTCTCTCTCTCTCTCTCTCTCTCTCTCTCTCTCTCTCTCTCTCTCTCTCTCTCTCTCTCTCTCTCTCTCTCTCTCTCCGTATATTATATATATATATATATATATATATATATATATATATATAT
>NC_090738.1:103179207-103181707 GCF_036898095.1 Palaemon carinicauda
TTTGGTTGTTCTTTTTATACTTCACTCCTTATGTTCTTAGTCATATTTGCTTTGATTGTGATGGAAAGTTATATATGAATTTACCATTCTTTTTCTAATTTTGTTTACAAAATGTGAGATTATTCAAATGCTTTTGAAAAAACTGTTGGAAATATTTTTTTATCAAATTTTGTAAAATTTGTTTGACTTATTAAAGAAAAAATATGCCCGAATCCTTCTTTTCTTCGGCTATCAAGGCTATTATCCATTCAGTTTGATAAATGACAATCATCTTTTTTGTTTACAAAAATCTAAGAATTTTCTTTGAAAACTCCATGAGAAAGTAGACGAATCTTTGAAATTTCTTTTGTTATAAGGATATCAAATATGGCACAAAAAGAATCAAGACATATCTTCAAAGCTGTATCTAAACGATAGAAGTTAAAATCAAGGAATCACAAAATTGCTACTTTTGTTCTTATTTCCCATTATTCAAATTTCCAAATACATTATAACCATTATTTATCACATATTCGTTTTGGAAACTGGACGTACTAGTACACATATCTAAGTTATCATGGGCCACTTTAAAAATTGAAATAAATGTTTTGATCCGTTGTAATATTTAAAAAAAAATCCTTGGTTATTATGCAAATAAAAACATAAATTTTATTCAGTAAGAGCATTATTCCATATTCGTATAGTGTACTCTTGTTTGGACTGATTTATAATTTACCATTTCCATTAGAAACAAAATTGAAAGAAATATTTTCATTCTACATACATGATGAGAATATACCATGAATTTTCAATGAGTATCCATATTTCATATTAATATTTACCTGGCAATCCATGACGAGGAATTGCTCTTCGACCAAAGGAAATAAACGGACAAATAACTTTCATTGTCCATGAAGTAAAAAGCATCAAGAAATTGATGGAGGATATCATTCCTCTATCATCAAATCTTTAGTAGAATAAACCGCCTTAATGACGATACTTGGACAATGAAGGCTTCTTACGAGGCTATGAAAAAAGCCTTCAGGATTTCAAACCGGATCTTCTCATCGCAGACTCAGCGATGAAGAACGCCACTGACTGTAAGAGGCCGCTTGTGGCCCTTGAGCAAAGAGTGAAGAGCATTTTGATTGATTATTTGTTGCTTATATCAAAGGTCATGGAGGTCATAATTATGACATTGACCTTTGGCCCGATTATCCTGAAGGGCCATCGTACGTCATAAGGAGAAATCGTATTGCTTATATGACCACGACAAGGGGACCAGATGACTTTGTTGATAACGTTTTTATTATTACTATTGTTACTAGCTAAGCTTCAATCCAGGATGCTATAAGCTCAATGGCCCCAACTGCGGAAATAGCCCTGTGAGGAAAGGAAATAAGGAAATAAACTACAAGATAATTAATGAACAATTACATTAAAATAAATCTTTCATATATAAACTATAAAAAGGTACTTACCGGTATGTCAGCTTGTTGTACATAAAAACATTCGCTGTAAGTTTGAGCTTTTGAAGTTCCACCGATTCAACTACCTTATTAGGAATGTCATTCCACAATTTGGTTATAGCGGGAACAAAAGTTTTGTTTGTTTTTTCCCCCGACAAGTGTTCTCTCAATCCATAATCTATTTCATTGATATGATTTAGGTTTCGCATCGTTTAGTTTGGACTGTTTCTCTCTAAAATGATTCATAGAACACGAAATTCCACAATTACTCTAAAAAAATAAAAAACAATGGAGAAATTATTATTTTTTTTTCAGTTCGTTGCGTCTGCAAACACATATAAATACTTTTCCTGTTTTATCCGGTTGCTACTAACTACTATTATTAAAGAGACGTAAAGGTTATTTCATTAGGATTATTAGCTTCTCTCTCTCTCTCTCTCTCTCTCTCTCCTCTCTCTCTCTCTCTCTCTCTCTCTCTCTCTCTCTCTCTCATGGTCTTTCCTTTTGTAAAAGTAATATCAAAGCAATTGACTAATTCAAGTTTTACAGATTAAAGGTATGTTTTCATATATCTGTAACACAGGTTTTGCTATAGCCTAAAATGTCGCTTTGCTTCAAGAAATATTACTGATGCTGTTCTCAGTTCATCCAGATTATAATGACATATGCTATATGTTCTTGATGTAACGTTTGAAGTAATTACCCTATTGTCAATTTAGTGTCAAGCCTTTGACATACTCACACACACAAACACACACACATACACACATATATATATATATATATATATATATATATATATATATATATATATATATATATATATATATATATATATACGGTATATATATACATATATATATATATATATATATATATATATATATATATATATATATATATATATAAATATATATATATATATATATATATATATATATATATATATATATATATATATATATATATTTATATATATACGGTATATATATATATATATATATATATATATATATATATATATATATATATATATATATATATATATATAT
>NC_090738.1:103189207-103191707 GCF_036898095.1 Palaemon carinicauda
ACAGAGGAGCAATGAGATAATATTAATTTGCTAGCTTAGTGAGTCACAGTGGAGCAAAGACATTTTGAGGGTTTCTCCATAATGGTTTTTCTATAGAGAGGGAGTAGAAAAACTCTTGAACTGGTGGTATGGCATAATATTTGTGGTCAGAAATGGACAAAAGATAGGTAAACCAGTAGGAAAAATATATGGTTAGACATGAAAGGATCTTATTTTGAATGAGAAGAAAATTTAGTTATGGGCAAAACAATTTGAACAGTATGACCTTGAAAACTGAATACATAGAAATGTGTTTCTATTTGAATAAAACTGTAAATAGAAGTGTGTTTATATCTCATCTCTCAAATAATGATTTATCTAAAGCTCATTTATAATCTAGTTAAGGGTCTTAAAATTGGATTGAAAATTAATACAGATTTTTCACTCGTATTGTCGAATTCCAATTAAAATCATATTAATGTCATCTGTGTCGAAATGCTTGGTAAAAAAATTTTGAGTTGATTTTGAAATTCAATGATCGACTTTCAAAGGGAAGTGACAAATTAATCCTATATTTATTGGAAATATTGAAGATGATATTTCTTTTTATTGTTCGTATTTGTTTTTTTTTATAAATATTTAAATGTGGATACGGGTTCAATCAAATTACTAGTCGAAGTGATATTTTATTTCCATAGAATTGGCTTTTTCGAAATATTACTTGGTAATTCGTCACACTACTGGAAATTCGTTATCAGGTGTTCTGGATTTAAAATATTCAGAAACCAATTAGTTTCCTTAACTGAATTTTTAAGGGAAATGGGAAGAATATATTCGAAACGATATTTCGGTTATTAATTCATAAGTTTATTTTTCAGTTCTGAAACGGAGATAATGTTATACTTCAAACTCACGCAACTATCTGTCAGTTTCTTGTTTAAAAGACCCGTATGATTTATTGGAGTAAAATCAAACACTGAGCTGTTTGTTTGGAAACAAAAACAGTATGTATCTATCGTAAACAAGCTCCTACAACAAAATATCTCCGAACATTAGATTAATGTTTGCGTTTATTTTTTGTTATTTGTTCGCACCGAATGTGGTGTTGTATGAACGGGAATTTTCAATTCCAGTCCAATGATTCCGAATTGTAATTCAGCCATTGATGTCAAATGTTGCAAATGTGTCAAAAGGTCTGGTGTTATTTTACAAATTTGCATTTCTGTTTATAAAAGGAGAGCTGCTCTTTCGTTCTCTCTCTTTCTCTCCTTTCTATCTGATAACTTGTCATTTTTGTGGAGTCGATAGGTTCTGCAGAAAGGCAGAAAAAGTAAAAATTATAATATCAGAATTGCTGGAAATATTTGAGATTTTTAGGTCAAAGTTTACTTGTACAATTCCTTTATCGTTTAAATGATTTATTACTGAAAATGTGATTATAGAGAAAATTTCTTTCATGTCTCTATATGTGAATGATATCCATGTCTATTTATCTATCTATTGTCTATCTCACTCTCTCTCTATCTATCTATCTATTCATATTATATGTATATGTATGTGTATATATATATATATATATATATATATATATATATATATATATATATATATATATATATATATATATATATATATATATATATATATATATATATATATTTATGTATATATATATATATATATATATATATATATATATATATATATATATATATATATATATATATATATATATATATATATATATTTGTTTAATATATATTACAGATACTGTACATCATAATCTCCTTATACGCCTATTGACGAAGAGGGCCTCACTTAGATTTCGCTAGTCGTCTCTCTCTTTAGCTTTTAAATTAATACTTTTCATTCATCATCTACTTCGCTCTTCATAGTCCCCAGTCATGTAGGCTTGGGTCTTCCAACTCTTCTAGTGCCTTTTGGAGCCCAGTTGAAAGTTTGGTGAAGTAATCTGTCTTTGGGAATGAAAAATGCATTCCCAAACCTTCTCCATCTACCCATCACCATGATATCCTCCATATATAGCACTTGAGTAATCTATTATAGTTTTATTTCTAATCCTGTCCGCCCATTTAACTCCCAATATTCTTCTGAGGGGTTTATTCTCAAATCTACAAAATCTGTTGGATAGTTTTTCATTGTCATACCACGAATCATGTCAATGCAGTAATACAAATCTCACTAAACTGATATATAGCCTGATTTTTATATGTAATTTCAGGTGATTTGATTTCCAAATCTTACTTAACCTAGCCATTGTCTGGTTTTTTTTTCAGTCTTTCATTTAAGTCCAATTATAAAGACCGTGTATTAGAGATCACAGTTCCTAAATATTTAAATGATTCCAACTTATTAATACTTTTCCCTTCCAATGATATTTCATCTTCCTTTGCATATTTTGCTCTCATCATCTCTGTCTTTCTTCTATTTATCTTAAGCCCAACCTCATGTAATATTTTATGCATTCTGGTAAGCAAACTGTGCAAGTCTTGTGGCGTTT
>NC_090738.1:103196707-103213375 GCF_036898095.1 Palaemon carinicauda
GTACTGTACCTTGCCGGCCGGCAGAGCTGGCCGGCAGGGGTATTACTGTACTGTATGTCATTCTACTTCTGGACCTAGTATAGGTTGGAATGTGGAATTGACTAAGCCCATTGCCGGCCGGCAGAGATGCTGGACGGCAAGGGTCTTATGTTTTCGAGTGGTGCCCGGACCTCTCTTGGTCCCTCATCCATGCCTACCGGCAGAGCCGGACGGCATTGGTCAAGGAAGCCTGAATTAAGTTTCTCCCCTTCCTTATATGCACTCTTTCGGTTGCCGGGCTTGGGGGGTTGTGTACACTCTTATCCCGGCAGCCATTCTATTTTCTTCTAGTGCTGTACCTGTCCCGGCTGCTGGCCTATGAGGCCGGCAGCCGGGCAGGTGTAGTCTTCTGGTTCTTTTGCTGCCGGCTGGCATCGGTCTTGTACCTTTGCCGGCCGGCTTATGTCAGTCCTTGTCTGCCGGTCACCAAGAGTGTGGCCGGCAGCTGGGTACTACCTTGTGTAGTTACTGGCCGGCAATCATTGCCAGCCAACACTGGCTGTTGCTGGCCGGCAGCTGCTGCCGCCGGCACAGGCATTTGAACCAGAGGGCTGCCGCCCTATAGCTGTTAAGTAGTATACTTTAAAGCTAATTGTGGTGTGTGCCGGCCGGCAAAGGCAGGCCGGCACACATCCTCCTATACTGTACTAGTATTCTTCTGTATAGCATATACAGTAAGAAGAAAACTATAGTAAAAGTTTAGGTACAGCACTGTATCTTCTAACACTATTGTGTTTTCTTGCACAGCCCTTTGCTGTTGCCCTCAGACAGGAAGCAGAATTCTTCCCCGTCTATTATCCAGGTTTTTAAAATCATTGCCTAGGTGTGAGCTCCACCTGTTTCCTCTGGAAACCTTGCATTGGTTACTCTAGTAGAGATAAACCATTTTGATTTTATTATCTGGAAGGCTGCAACAATGGGTTGTGAAGGAAACACAAGTGTGTGTCTTTCCTTTATGAATTGTTATGCTATACTATGCATATCCAGTGATACATAGTTCACTTGATACTCATGGAAATTTCTTCTCTTTACAGGAGGACCCTCCGAAGTGCGGAAATGTTTTCTGCAATGTCCGCAGCAAGAACCTCTGCGGACATGAGTGTTGTAGGAGACACGCAGCATGCGCTGTCTCCAAGGATGATCTCCAGTATTGGGACCCTCAGGTATGTACTGTATGCACTAACCTGATTACTGAGGCTTTTGATTCCCCTAGAACGGCGGAATCAAGGGATATAGCTAGGGAAAAGCTTCGTACTTGGGTAAGGGGCTTCAAGAAGAACACCTCTGGCCCTTATCTTCCAAGTGAGAAGATGAGGGCGTATCTTTTTCCCCAGGCATCAGCTGAGGCAGTGATTCCCCAGGCTCAAGAGGAGATCCCTCAAGATGAAGTCCAGGTGGATGAGGAAGTCGCAGATGCGATGCAAGATATCCAGTTGTGTGACAGGATGTCTGACCTGGACGAACGTTTGGAAGAAGACCTCCTGGCAGAAGGCCAGGATCAAGTTCAAACCCCGGATGTCGTAGAGGATGAGGTCGACGAGGTGTCGGCTACTCCGGTTCAGATGCCGGAGCCTATCCCCTCAACATCGGCTGGTCTCCCAGTAGAACTGGGACAGGCCCTCTCTTCGATTGTTGGAATGATCCAACAAATGCAGAAGGAGAATCAGGAGACGGCGGCTGCAATGGAACTGCGTATGCAGTCCCTGGCAGAATCACATGGGCCCCGGAAAAGGCTCAATGTGAAAGACCTTCCCATATGCTCAGATGCTAACCCATGGAGGTATGCTGAGCACATGCCGATGACGACTGGAAAGATCGTCATCTCGGATAAGCTGGGTTCAGTTCCCCTAGAGGAGGTAGAATTCTGGCCCAACAAGGCATCATATCCGGACTGCTATGTCCGGCTGAAAAAAGAACCAGCTTCAAGGGAGGAGACAGAGCCGAAGGAGGTCATTATTATGGACCACGCTAAGGCTCAAGCCCTACTTTCATCCTCGATGAAAGAGAGGGGCTTCTCGAATTCGAAGGTAGCTGCATTGAGCAAGAAGCTCCCTTCGTTTGTGTCCTCTCCTGATAGAGCCTTCCCCTTTTTACAGAAAGGGTTTGCGGCTGTCCTAAAGGCAGTCGAGGCCGGCAAGCCTTGCCCCTCCCTGGAGGAGTGTAAACCCTTGTCGCTGGCTCTACCTATGGACCACAAAGACTGGAAGGATGTCCATCTGACATTCTCAGTGGGAAAGTTGGAGGCTGATATTGCCGGACGGCAATTCGGCGAGGACCTCCCCAAGCTGTCCGAATCTCTTTTACGAAGAGAGTTCGAGACAAAAGAAAGACTGGCTGCCTCAATGTCTCATCAGACTACTCTCGAGACGATGGCAAGTGACCCCAAGGTCCATGAAATGTTCATGGTAGTGGCTAAGTCTCACCTAGCCACAGTGACGAAGGACCTTTATAGCTTCGTCAAGGCAAGGAGAGCTTGCAGGGAGTTCGTGTTCACCGGGGCTTCGGTGAGACACGAGCCAAGGAAGTTAATCTCCTCCAACATTTGGGGAAAAGACCTTTTCCCTACCGATGTGGTCAAAGAGGTTGTTGATAAGGCCGCCGTGGAGAATAGAAACCTTCTCCAGAAGTGGGGCCTGTCTATCAAAAGAAAATCTTCCCCGCATGAGGGTCCTCAACCAAAGGGGAAGAATATGAAGACTAGGCTACCATTTTGGCCAGCCAAGCCTTATAGACAGCAACAGCAACTGCAATTGCCTTTGCCTCCAGTGCCCCAGATGGTGGCACAAAACCCGACTGCCTTTCAGTGGGTACCCCAGGCTGTGCCAGGTCAGTCAACCACATTCGCCCCAACGTTCAAAGGACAGTCTTCTTCCTTTCGTGCAAAACCTAGAGGAGCAGCCAGAGGCTCGTCTAGGCGCCCCTCAAGGGGAAGGGGATTCAAAGGTGGTCGTGGTCAGGGAGGCAAGACCTCAGGACGGCAGTCCAAGTGAAATGATACCGGTAGGAGGGAGACTGATGAAATTTTGGGATCGCTGGACCTTCGATCCCTGGGCCCAAAGCCTACTCAAGAATGGACTGGGTTGGAGCTGGTACAGCACTCCACCCCCATGCCTTCGGTTTTTCCAACACTCCACCCCCATTTTGGAGGAGTACGTTCAAGAACTGTTGGAGAAAAATGTGATCCGAAAGGTGAAGTCCATCAAATTCCAAGGGAGGCTGTTTTGTGTTCCCAAGAAAGACTCGGAAAAGCTCAGAGTCATTCTGGACTTGTCACCACTCAACAAGTTCATAGTGAATTGCAAATTCAAGATGCTAACACTGCAACACATAAGGACCTTACTGCCCAAGAGGGCATACTCAGTCTCTATAGACTTGTCAGACGCCTATTGGCACATTCCAATCAGCCGTCGACTCTCCCCCTACCTAGGGTTCAGGCTACAACGGAAACTGTACGCCTTCAGAGCCATGCCATTCGGGCTAAACATAGCCCCAAGGATTTTCACGAAGCTTGCGAGCGCAGCTCTCAAACAATTACGCCTAAAGGGAATTCAGGTAGTAGCCTACCTGGACGACTGGCTGGTGTGGGCAGCATCCGAGACCGAATGCTTGCAAGCTTCCAGTCAGGTGATCCAGTTCCTAGAGTACCTAGGCTTCAAGATCAACAAGAAAAAGTCTCGACTTTCTCCATCCCAAAAGTTCCAGTGGCTGGGAATCCACTGGGACCTTTTGTCACACAGTTTCTCCATCCCAATGAAGAAAAGGAAGGAGATAGCGGGCTCTGTCAAGAGACTTCTAGATTCCAAAAGGATATCAAGACGCGAACAGGAGAGGGTACTAGGCTCTCTCCAGTTTGCTTCAGTGACAGACCCAGTGCTAAGAGCACAGCTAAAGGATGCAACCGGAGTTTGGAGAAGGTATGCATCAAACGCGCGAAGAGACCTGAGAAGACTAGTGCCGCCTCGGCTACGTACTCTTCTCAGACCTTGGTCCCAAGCCAGACATCTAAAGAAGTCTGTTCTTCTTCAGCCACCTCCCCCGTCGATGACGATTCACTCAGACGCCTCAAAGGAGGGATGGGGAGGTCACTCTCATCGGAAAAAAGTCCAGGGGACTTGGTCCAAGCTATTCAGGACCTTTCATATAAACTTTCTAGAAGCTATGGCAGTGCTCCTTACCTTAAAGAAAGTCTCCCCGCGTCACTCGATCCACATAAGATTGGTGACAGACACCGAGGTGGTTGTGAGATGCTTGAATCGACAAGGGTCGAGGTCACCACCTCTCAACCAAGTGATGTTAGCCATTTTCCGATTGGCGGAAAAGAAGAAGTGGTACCTGTCGGCAGTTCACCTTCAAGGAGTCCGCAATGTGACAGCGGACGCTCTATCCAGGTTCACACCGATAGAGTCGGAATGGTCCTTAGACGCAGGATCATTTTCCTTCATTCTGAATCAAGTCCCAGAACTGCAAATAGACCTCTTTGCGACGAAAGACGACAAGAAGTTGCCCCTGTACGTGTCCCCGTACGAGGACCCCTTAGCGGAAGCAGTGGACGCAATGTCCCTCGACTGGAACAGATGGTCCAGGATTTATCTGTTCCCTCCTCACAACCTTCTGTTGAGGGTCCTCAACAAACTGAGATCCTTCAAGGGGGTAGCGGCAATAGTGGCCCACAAGTGGGCGAACAGTATGTGGTTCCCCTTGGCGTTGGAACTACAGATGAAGTTCGTGCCGCTACCACATCCAGTTCTGACCCAGCGAGTCCAGAAGTCGACTGTCTGCGCTTCATTACAGAAAACCCAGACCCTGCAGCTCATGATTTTCTCGCCCTAGCGGTGAGAAAGCGCTTCGGGATTTCGAAAGCCAGCATAGACTTCCTAGAGGAATACAAGTGCAAATCGACTAGAAGGCAATATGAGTCATCTTGGAGGAAATGGGTGGCCTTTGTAAAGGCAAAGAATCCGCAGGAGATCTCAACAGATTTCTGCTTATCTTTCTTCATCCACCTCCATGGCCAAGGATTGGCAGCTAACACGATTTCAGTGTGTAAATCGGCTTTGATGAGACCCATTTTATTTGCCTTCCAGATCGACCTAGGTAACGAGATCTTTAAAAAAGTTATGAAAGCCTGCGCTAGGCTCACACCTTCAGCACCTCCAAAGCCCATCTCATGGTCTTTAGACAAAGTTCTTCATTTCGCCTCCTTGTTGAGCAATGAAGAATGTGCGTTAAAGGATTTGACGCAAAAAGTTATTTTCCTATTTGCACTCGCGTCCGGGGCCAGGGTTAGTGAGATCGTAGCCCTCTCGAGAGAGGCAGGTCGTGTTCAGTTCCTGGATGGGGGGGAGCTGAACCTGTTTCCGGATCCTACGTTTCTCGCCAAGAATGAGTTACCCACCAACAGGTGGGGTCCCTGGAGAATCTGTCCTCTGAAAGAAGATGCATCTCTATGTCCAGTAGAATGCCTAAAGGTCTATCTTCGTAGAACTTCAGACTTCAAGGGTAGTCAACTATTCAGGGGAGAAACATCAGGCTCAAATTTATCTCTGAATCAACTCAGAGCGAAAATGACATATTTTATTCGCAGAGCGGATCCTGACAGTACACCCGCAGGTCACGATCCGAGAAAAGTTGCCTCATCCCTAAATTTCTTTAATTGTATGGATTTTGAACATCTCCGTTCATACACGGGCTGGAAGTCTTCCAGGGTGTTCTTTCGCCACTATGCGAAGCAAGTAGAGGAACTTAAGAGATCTTTGGTAGCAGTGGGTCGTGTAGTTAACCCTACTGTTTAACTCTACGAGGAGCAGTGGTCTTATTGGGACGATTAAGTCCAGGGTGAGTGTGTAGGTACATACTGTACTACAAACTAAATAAGGGCACCAAGTGCCCATATAGACTGTTCCTTCTTTCAAAGGTGAACCTTGCATAAGTTCAGACATGTGTGCCAAGCGTTTCTAACGCTAATGTGATTGATTTGTAATACAGATTTTTTATGACTTGATACCTTGGTATCTTATTAAAGTGGTGTTTAATGGTTTTTCTTTCAGATAAACAAGTTCTGTTTACTATCATACTTATGCTTAAAGTTTTGGGTTACCCTCTTTTATATAAATATATATATTTGTTGTTAACCTGTCTGTTTATTATCTGTCAATAAACTTGTTCTTGAGAACCTTGCGTCTCTTTCACCTGTGTCAATTTATTGGTATAATTGAGCATTTTAATTCTATGTATCTTATCTGGGATAATTCTGATAGAATTGTTCTGTTTTGCAAGCTATGTTGCATTGGTTTATGTAAGTCCCCTAATGGGAGGACTCCGTCCCATAAAGGGACGAGGGCGGTTTTATTAGTTTCTTCCTATGCGGATATAAACCTTTGTCCAATACAAGTATTGTGCGGATTACTGGTCAATATATTGACGCAGTGGTTCTATACAAACTATGTTTTACTTAATATAGGGCGAGACCACTATATTAGCTTGCCTGGTATTCATACATAGATATATGTACTCTTCGAGACTTTCCAGAGTCTAGTAGGACTCTTCCCTGTAGGGGGCAGGAAGCTCTAACATAGTTTATAGTTACTTGAAAAGATGTATAACGGTAACATCTTAGGTCTCTAGGTCTAGTCGACCGGGAATAAATATCTCCGGGGAGTACGGCACGTTCTGAGAATCCACAGATACAGTAATGCTCTGGTACACTTCCATCAGGACGATATGGCTTGAGCCCAAAAAACGGATTTTGAGCGAAGCGAAAAATCTATTTTTGGGTGAGATAGCCATGTCGTCCTGATGGACCCGCCCTTGCCTTTCTAAGAAAGGGCTGTAGGACCCCTCCCTACATACAGTATCTGTAGCACCTCGTGTACGCTACAAGGAATACAGATGGCGCCAGGATTGGCGCCAGGCACGCATACGAATCGGGGGATAGGGAAGCCTTGGGAGTGGCTCCCCTTTTTCTTTCCCGAATTCGTATCTTGTCAATCTCCCTCCTACGAGACGAATCTCTGTTCAGGTCGTAGATTGCCA
The DNA here is from genome assembly GCF_036898095.1 of Palaemon carinicauda. Taxonomy (NCBI): domain Eukaryota; kingdom Metazoa; phylum Arthropoda; class Malacostraca; order Decapoda; family Palaemonidae; genus Palaemon; species Palaemon carinicauda. The sequence goes on from NC_090738.1 coordinate 103,203,779, forward strand.
TGTGACGTGTCTAGAATACGTCCTCTGATATGTCGCGATATCCCTTTCACGAGGGATACTCGCTCCAGGAGTTAGAATTCTGGTACCTTAAGGTAAATTCTCTGGGAATATCGCCGTAGTTGTAATATACCCTAGGAAGCTACCCTATAGGAACTTCCATCAGGACGACATGGCTATCTCACCCAAAAATAGATTTTTCGCTTCGCTCAAAATCCGTTATATATATATATATATATATATATATATATATATATATATATATATATATATATATATATATATATATATATATATATATATATATATATATATATATATATATATATATATAATCTTTATTTTCAACCTTGTAACCTTTACAATTATATATCATAGTATATCCATTTGCAAATACAATCCTTCAAAACGATACATAGCAATGTTTTAAGTCAGGTGAATGGATTATAAAAATCAATAGAATTATATCTTGCAATTCAATCATGGAATAAAATGATTTTTTTGGAAAGGTAATTCTAAATTCTTTTGTGAGACATAAAAATATAAAAAAAAAAATATTCGTAATTGGAATTGTTTATTGCTGATGGAATTTCTCTTTTGCTTAAGAAAATTGGAATTGAATTCCTACCTTCCAATGTCTTAGTAGCTTTGCTATTTTCTTAATAGTCTGCTTTAGTGTGGAATGCTTACTTTTGGTTTCCTTACCGACACTGACCGTCTCTGGTACCCTACCAGTACCAACCAAACTCGGCTGATTCCCTCGTCAGGTTGGAATGAGCGAAGAGAGGAAAAGTCCTCTTTTGTTCCTTTTTTTACAGCAGTTACTCACCAAAATTGGGGAAAGTGTCTTGGTAAATAGATAATATGTTTTATTTTTTGAAGTCTATGCATGTTATCAAAGTATTAATGTTATTGGGAAAACTTACGTAATAAATTTGCATCATTGTTATGAATTATTATTTCATCAATTCTTATTGATATGGATCTATAGTATCCATTTTCTACAATTTGTAACATTAGTAACTTTATTTTAGATTCTATAGTAACATTAAATATGAATAATGATATTAGATAGATTTGGTATGCTATATAAGCAAAGTTTTTAGACTTTTTGCTTATAGGTAATATTTAGTTACATGCCAATTTCATTTATAAATCAAATATCATTTTCAAGTTTCAATTTGTGCATATTTGCCTATTTCTGAGCTGAACTAGTAGGCCTACATCCAGAAATTTCTCTATAGAAAAATGAAAATAGTTTGCCGTAGCAGACAGTTCATTTTAAGCATAGTGTTAATTAGCCTTATTATAATTTGTTATTGTTTAATAGCTCTCTCTCTCTCTCTCTCTCTCTCTCTCTCTCTCTCTCTCTCTCTCTCTCTCTCTCTCTCTCTCTCTCTCTCTCAACACAAACAACTACAGAGACAAATAGTACTATTAATGATAATGAAAATAGTGTTAACATTTGAAAAAAATACGCTATTTAATAATTCCCCTTTTATAAATCCCTCTCCCTTGATGTTTGCTGGAAAATTTTTATTGGCTTAATAGCTGACATCAATGTTAGGGTAAGGTTATTACCAGGAGAGAATATCATTCGCATATATCTTAACTTTCAATCCCATTTTTATCTCCCTCTCTATTTTTCTCAACAGTGAAATAGCACACATTGCGTAAAGAATGCCTTAATTCTAACAGACGAATTCATATATTTTCCGTTTTCATCTTCTGTTGGAATCAAGCACAAGTCATTCATTTGAGAGAGAGAGAGAGAGAGAGAGAGAGAGACTTGCTGAAGATAGATTCTTATTTGTATTTATCCTCTATCTCTATCTCTTATTTTCTCTATTCAATCTAGAAAGGAATACCTGGAAAACTAACGATAACCCGCGAAATGTTGAAAACCTCTATTCCCCTGAAAAGTTGCACTTCCTGCGCAAACACCCATTCATTTGCAATGTATCCCATTACTCAGCAGCACACGTTAACAAACCCTTTTTAAGAATTCTTATTCAAGTAGGTTCTTGATATGAAACAATCTACTCGAGTTCGAGATAGCATGTTAGTCGGCAAAGAAGCCCAAGCATTTAGTTTTATCATGAGTAAATAACAGATCGGTTCAAGGACTAAGGCTTTATAGGTTGTATTCAGTGAAAGATTTGACAGAGAGAGAGAGAGAGAGAGAGAGAGAGAGAGAGAGAGAGAGAGAGAGAGAGAGAGGAGAGAGAGAGAGAGAGAGAGAGAAGTATATCTTACCCACCAAGTTCATGTTTTAAAACAGAGAGAGTTACAAAGAGCTGCAAGGATTTTGGATGTATCAAAAACTTTTTAGTCCATTTACACAGACTCCATTCGCTCTTTAGTAGAGTAATTTAGTTTAAGCATTTAGAGAGTTCTTTTGATCTTGTCTAACTTAATCTTAAACTCGTTTATCGTGTTACTGTTTACTACATCCGCTGGAAGTCTATTTCAAGAATTTGCTATTTTATATGTTAAGAAATTGCCACATTGAGTGGTGTTGTATATTTTCAGTTCCAGTTTGTATCCGTTACCTCTGGACTGATTTGAGCTAAGCGTGAATAGATTGTTGTAATCTATATTTGTTATTCGTTCAAGAATTTTGAATGCCTCTATTAACTGTCCCCTGGTTGTCGAGTTCAAATAAGTTCACACGTTCCATCCTCCGTGTATATCCAAATTGCAAGTGTTGAAACTGGTTTGGTGACCCTAGCTTGTACTGCTTCCAGTGTATCTATATCCTTCTGAATACTTGGAGCCCAGATGTGGACTCCGTATTCTAGATGGAGTCTTACTAGTGATGTGTACAGGTGTAGTACAGTGTGTTTCTTCATTTGAATTGTCTCTTTATGCAGCCAATTAGTTTTTGTGTTTCTTCTCAGCTTTTATGCTCTGTTTGACAAACTTCAAATCCTTCCCGATAATAATACCGAGATCTTCCTCCTGTTCACACTTTTTATTCCATTACTCAGAAGTGAGTAATTTGATTATGAGTTACTAGAACCTATGTGCATGACTTTACATTTCCTACAGTTGAAAGGCATTAGCCATTTTCTGGACCATTCTTCTAGTTTAATTAGATCCTCTCTTAAGGTTTCTACGTTTTTTGATTGCGCAGCATTTATGCCCAATTTAGTATCGTCGGAAAATTTGGCTATTCTACTAGTTGATCCTAACACTATGTTTTTAATGTAGATCAGAAATAGCAATGGTCCAAGGATGGATCCTTGAGGTACTCCGCTTGTAACAGCTGTCCACTCTGAAATTTCTCCATTGATTACAACTCTGTTTTCTGTTTGTTAGCCAATCTTAAATCCATTGAGGTGGCTTGTTAATGATGCCTAGTGCTCTAAATTGGACCATTTTTTTTTTTTTTTTTTTGAGGAACTTTGTTAAAAGCCTTTTGAAATTATAGGTGTATGATGTCTATTGCCCTACTTTTATCATAAATGGTAACCATGTGGAAAAATTCCAAAACATTTGTCACACATGGTCTCTATTGTTAGCTGTCTATGAAAAGATTGTTTTTATTTTTATGTTCTACTATTGAATCTATTATAATTGATTAAAAAATTTTGCAAGGCACTGAAGTTAGACAGACCGGTCTGTAGTTGCCCGGTTCTTCTTTTGGACATCATCCCTTTTTAAAGTGATTCGATTTCATGGTTGTGACCCTTCATATTTGATAGCTGGTTCGAGGAGGGTCGTTGATTCTTCTCTAGTGAATACAGTTGTGAAATATGCATTCATCAGTTCAGCTTTTTCCAAATCATTTGTTACAAGATTACCCTGTGAATCTCTTAATGGGCTAATGTTGTTTTTGATTGGTTTTCTTCTGTTCACAAATGCAAAAACTTCTTTTGGGTTTTCTTTACTAGCTGAAGCCACTTTTTTCTCTTCATTGATCTTGGCATTTCTAACTAGTTTATTTACTTTTCGGCTTGACTTTTCGTGCTTGGAAATTTCAGGAATTGAAGGCTGTGGACCCATTGATTTATATTTCCTGTCTGTACTTATTATTGCATTGGCTATTTATCTGTTGAACCACTTATGTTGTGGAGTTCCATTTGGTAAAATCTTTCGATGCAGTATACATTTAGATCTTTCTTTATATATTCATTTCTTCAAATGAGTCCCAGTGTGTATCAATGTTCTCTGTTTCGTCGTATACAACATTCTTGGTGTATTTCTTCAGTTTTAACCAGTTACTCCGTCGATAGTCTATTTTTTTTATAATTTTCCTCTCTTTTATATGAGGAATACTTACCTGGAACTTAATTATTCTTTGGTCACTTTTGCCAATATTTTCGCTTACTGAACACTGGATACTAAATTTCTTTTCAGTTTTTAGCTCAATATCTAGTATGTTGTTTACCAGAGGGTGGTTTACCGACCCACTGATGAAGGATTTCATTGTTGACAAATTCTAGTAGTCTATGTTCCTCTGTGTTTGATGTAGAATTCATAGTGTCTCAGTTTAGTGCTGCATTTAAGCCTCCCATTAGGACGGCAAGCTTATTGGTAACTTCTTGTCCAGGTTGTCTATACAGCTCTTTGTCCAGTTCTTGCGTTTGAAGTGGTGGTCTGTATATTACTAGCATAGAAAGGTTTTTCCTATGGTGTTGATGTTTCTACCTGTCACTTTATATTTGGTTTCTAATTTAATTTCTATGGGGTCTAAGTGATTTTCACCATAAAGCATTACCCCTCCACTTTTTTTTTTGGTACGGCAATCCTTCCTTAAAAACTTGAAACCTGGGATTTCGGATTCTCCGATAAAATCCTTTTTTTTTTTTTTTTTTTTTTTTTTTTTTTTTTTTTTTTTTTAATCCAGGTTTTGGTAATGCCTATGACATCTAGTTCTTCACTAGCTATCAGTACTCTGAAGATTTCCATTTTGTTTCTGAGCATTCAATTGTGCCACTCTGAGGAAATTTTCCCTTTTTTTCTCTCCCTCTGTGGTTTTGCTAATTTACCTGATTTACTAAAGTTTTAGGTTTACTTTTATCAGCATTATGAAAATTGTCTGCCCCATTTCCTCTAATTGTTGTTAGAGGGTTTTCTAAGGGTCTTCTTTGTTCTTGGTCAACTGTGTCTAAGTAATTTTACAGGCTGATATTAAGATGGTTTCCGTATACTCTCTTGCCTTCTTCACTCAAGTGTATTCTTCTCTTCTGTATAATATTCTCTTTTGGTAAAAAGTATCCCAACGATCCATAAATCTCCTTTTTTTCTGGCATGTAGACTTAAGCCTTTCGTTTGTCCCTATAGCCTTACTGAGGGTGAAGTAGCTGACATTGAGTCTTGGGAGAATACCTATAACTATAGTATTGTTGGTCTTGTTCCTGGCCGTTTTAACAGTTTTCTGGTTGTTCAACCAAAAGTTTCATTTGGCCTGCAGTGTTATTTCTTTGGAATAAGTCATTTCCAGTTGTCTGTACAATAATAGTGGTCTTCTTGTTCTCTGTTATAGTCTCACTAACCACTTCTATTTTTTGTTCATTGGCAGCTGGATAGGCCTTGAGCTTTCTCCTCTTCTTGAAGACAAAGTGCTCCCCTTGGTCCTTTACCATAGAGTCTCCGATTAACAACGTTTCATCTTCCTCTTTCTCTGCTATAGGGGCGAATCTGTTTTTAATGTTAGTCATATTTCTAGGCTGTTGTTTAATCTTCTTGCCCTTAGCTACACTTCCTCAAGCGGGTTTCATTAACTCTCTGTTTTTGTTGTTATTTCCTCTCTAGGTTCTGTCCTTGCCTTTACCTTATTTTGTATTTCTTGGATACTAATACAATTTTCTACAACATAATCTATGATTTCTTTGTTCCTAATTTCTAACTATTGAAACTTGGACATGATCTCTATCAATTGTTTTCTTAGTTCTTGGTTTTAATTTTTCAATTTCTCTATTTCCTGTTCGGGCTGACTGAGCGGGCATATACTATTACAGTGCGAGTTAGCAGCGCAGCCTTCTTTGAAGTGTACGCACCATTTGTTTATTTGGAATTTTGTGCTTCGACTTCAGTTTCTCACTCATTTTTAATTTCTCTGTTATATTGTCTAAAGCGTGTTTGCTCGGAAATCTCAGCAAATAACTTCTATAATTAACTAACTAAATTAGTTAACTTTGTAACCAATAGTGTGAAAAGGGGATGGTGGCTGATAGTTACCCACCGGCTGCCACATCCGTTTAATCCTGGGTGACTTTCCATTTTTATGTCCCTAACCTCCCATAAATGCTGCTAACCCATCAGTTAAGTCTCCTCAAACTTGGGCTGACCATGGCATACCGCAGCTCCCAACTCAGTGGCACAAGGTAGGAGAATGTTTTCAGGCCAGGATTGACAGCGGAAGGCTAGCGAATACTGGGATTTACGGACATCCAGGAACAGCCAGACTCTTAGGTACTACTGATTATTACCAAGAAGCAGCAATTGATTTTTTTAGTTGGCCAGGACTCCAAAAAGTCTCAAAAGCCATGTCAACCTCAAGAGCAGTCGAGTCTATTTCGCTAGGGATCAGTCACAGGGAGTGGTCAGCAATTACACGTAAGGAATATGCTTTGCGGGGCACTAGAAACGCTATTTCGTTTTTGCTTCCCTGTCACACTGGGATTACTCCGTCCCAGTCTCTCAAAACCTGTGAGCAAATACCTAGCGTTGTTTATAGAGGCAACAAAGCCTCTGGTCTGACACACGAGGTAGCTGTCAGCTCCTTAATATCTATATGTGCATAGGCTAGTTATGAATACCAGTCGTATCTAAATACCTAGTGTTTTTCTATTTTTTTTTTTTAAGACAGGAGATATTAAGATTTGAGAGTTGGGATAGGAAGGTTGAAAAAAATAAAAATAAAAATATGAAAAGGTAGTGGAGTTAATAATGGTCCGGTCCTAGTCTGGATGCTCAGAGCTAGTCTTAGCGGCAATGTCAAACCTACCGGGTAAGTAAAAGAACCTCCTTGCCGCGCTGCCATCACCAACGCCCCCCCCCCCCTCCCCTTCATCGTATCACGCAAGCTCTCTCACTTCAACAAAGTGCCTGGCTATCGAGCGAGAGATAATTTGTTTTGACTACGTCGTTAACTTTTAAAAGAGAGAGAGAGAGAGAGAGAGAGAGAGAGAGAGAGAGAGAGAGAGAGAGAGAGGGGAGCATTCTAATCCATAATTGTTTTCCAGTTTGCTTGTGATTTTTTTATTTCCCCCAAGACATGTAGCTCAAATATTTCAGGAAATAACATGGCTTTTATTCATCAGGGGCATTCGTCTGGAGTTTTGTTTGTTAACACCTTATTTACACAAGGCAACATGTTCGAATTGAGAACTTAGGTAAACTAAATCTTTGGTTGTTGAATATTTTTTGCTACAGTTTGAAGCATCGTCATTTCTTTGGTTCATTGTTATACTTTGCTGCTTACATTTGTTACGAATACATCTTCAAGTCATGATATCATTTCAATTTCATTGTGAGTAAAGGTTTAAGGATTTTTTATAGCGTGCGTTAATCAAGTCTCTTTTTTTCCCTGAATGATTAGTTTATATTATTTACAATTCATCTCTAGCTTGATATTATTAATACCATCCTTATTATCATAATAATAGTTAACAGTAGTAGAAGTAGTAGTAGTAGTAGTAGTAGTAGTAGTAGTAGTAGTCATAATGCTGTTAAGTAACACCAATGTATAATTAGCATGCCCGTATTTGTACATGGCATTGGAAGAATAGTCGGAATGTAATATACATATATAATTAGCTAGATTTTTATTACAATCTTTATTTTCCTAGGTTATTCGCTTCATTTTTTCTCTGAGTTTTTATCTGGCTAATTTAAGTTACGTCGTGCTTTTTTATTTTTTGGAAAAGGCATCAAAAAGTTGAATAGAAATTCTTCACTGCTTGCAAAGGAGAATTTTCATGTTCAATGAAATTATTTGGATATGGCATTGCATTGGAGAGAGAGAGAGAGAGGAGAGAGAGAGAGAGAGAGAGAGAGAGAGAGAGAGAGAGAGAGAGAGAGAGAGAGAGAGAGAGAGAATGGGAGGTAAATCTGTTTGCTTTGTCAGACTATTATACTTTGACAAGTTATTGAAAAATAATCCACAAAAATTTATAAAAGAACGATATAAAATATGAAAATAAAAAATCCCACCAAACATATAAATCTGTCTGTATCTTAACCCCAAAAATAATAATATTTGCAAATAACAATTCTTAACAAATATCTGTCTATCTAGCTATCTACCATGACACTTCCCCTAACATTGGGAGGTAACCAACATCAAAACAAAAACTTTTTTTTTTTTTTTTCTGATGAGGGACTCAACTGAGTTTGGGCGGTACTGCAGTTAATATTATCATTATTACCTGCTTAGGTACAACCCAAGTTAGAAAAGCAGGATGATATAAGCACCAGGGCTCCAACAGGGAAAATAGCCCAGGGAGGAAAGAAAATAGATAAATAGTTACAGAAGTTTAAGAACAATAACAATAGAATAAATAATGCATAAAAACCTAGATACAAAATAGAAAACATAAAAACTCCAAGTGTATAAATCTGTCTCAGGTCAATCGATGAAAGATGATTTCTGCTTCGAGCATATTTGAACAGGGATTAATAGTCTCCGCCTCTAAGTCTCCTTCATAGTCGCACACCAGGAAAGAGCTTTTCCCAGGATACACACATAAGACATCATCCAAAGGATCTACTGACATCCATCCAGGGCTTTACTCTGACATCAAAGGACTCTCTCGTTGTGGCACAGAGGGGAAAAGGCGAAATAACTTGCTGGTGCCACAAATTTACTTCTTTTCGTAATTTTGAATTTATTTTTCCGAGATAGGTCACGTTTTCTTCGTGCGTTTTCATAATAACTTGGTGATATTCTGAATAAGACTTCTTCATTGCATATTTACATACGGTACATTTATGACTCAATACGCTACTGAAAGTTGTTAACTATTTTTCAAGAATTCTTTAATTTAGAACTTGAGCATTCACCACTAATTTTTAACTGAATTAAACCCAACCTTAATACCAAGTTTGGACATGGTTGTCACACAGGCTTCAGGTACGCCTACGTTCTAAATTGATTCTGGGAAAGGCAAGGTGGTTTCTAGAACTAAGCTGCCGTGGCGGAGGTCTGTACTCTTAAAGTGCTAGTTTTGTTAATTATATTTCCAAAACATTCCTTGAAAACTATCCTGTCCATATTCAGCTTATAGGCTCCATAATTCAATCAATCAACAACTGTCTAGTGAAAGTTTATTTTTTCTTTCAGTGTCACTTCCAACAGTTTATCTGTCTATCCATTGACCTATCTATCCCTTTAAATACCTATCGTGCTCTTCCTGTCTAGTCCACTACGCTGAGCTTCATTAATTTTTGAAATCCAATTTGTAACGACAGAAGAGAAAATTGGAACATTTTTTCCTCGCTGTTATAACTGATAACCAATTTTTTTTAAATCTCAACTAACTAAAGTTTCTGAACAGACTTGTGCGTCATTGCAAACGGTGGTCTAGGAAGAAGTTATTATCAAAATTATATATCTACTTATATATCTGCTATTTACTTATCTATCCATAT